>NC_061114.1:201118093-201209215 GCF_002878395.1 Capsicum annuum
ACATATATATATATATATTAAAAAGCATGAATATTTTATCAAAAAAAAGAAAGAAGGAACTAAGAATATTGTATATAGTTTCACTAACTCGTTTAGAACCATATATATTTCATGTAGCGTCCCTTCTCAATTAAATTGTTAAATCAACCAATCTTCTCCTCATGTTCAAGCATTCCTACATACACACATACTAAGATTGTCAATAAACAATATGCATATAATTAAAGTAAAATATGATAGCATTAAAAAAAGATTATTATTTCTTTGTGTTTAGTGTTTTTTGTTGCATTGGCGTGGTATAATGGAAGTATGGAACTCTTAATTTACATATAATAATATTTGATGTAAGACTGATATGATTTTGAATAACACATGCAATTGGATGTATTTGATGTGGGATTTGTTGATCTAATAAAATGAAGTATAACTTTGAAATTTTAATCACACATGCAGTTCCATTGTTCATTGTTTAGGAGCCCCAAATTTATTAAGATTTAAAAGCTCTTGTTTTACTATTGTTTATGCACCACAAATACAAAAATATACAACGACACTAAAATATAAAGAAATTGGATAAAAATATTTTTTTTTCAATAAAATTGTAGACATTTATTATAAAATTGAGCTTGTCATCTTCCTTAAAGATGAATGGTCACAAAATTAAATATTATCGGAGTATTTCTTCAGAATCTAAATTTTCTGAAAAATTCGCTATCAAGTATATTGTTAATAAGTGGTTCCTATATGAATCAACGTAAAAATTTTAATAAATCCTTTTCACCATTTAAAGGATTGGAACTCTTCATAAAACAAAAGTATTGCCGTCAAAATATGCAAATTATTTGGTAAAAGTTATTTTGAAGTTATCTAAATACGTGCTCCTATTCTTGCTTGCATACTTATTATGGTTTCACCCTCTTTATCAATAATACCTCTATACCGAAAATAAGATCAACCTAAAATACAAATCAATAGACATAAGACAAATAGTGTATAAAGCTAACCACAATATGAACAAATCGTATAACAATCTGCACACGACTCTCATCTCTCTCACATGTTGTCTGCTTCTGACTCTCCACCGCCAAAAGTCAATAATTTGAGGATTACATAAAATTATACATAGATTTTCTTAGAACTAATTTTTACATTATTAATACTTGTATAACTCTAACCAGCTATCAAACAACCCCTTAAATTATATAATCTTTTCTGGAGTATACGATAAAAGTAGAATTTTTGAAGTATTGAACTAAACCAGGGATTTTGCTTTTATCTCTGCGAACCGATTTTGTTTTCAATTTCACATTTTCGTTCTTCAGTTAGTATAGTTTTGAAGTATCACTGCTTTCTCTTTTTGTCTTTGTTTCAATGTCCCAAAACTTAACGTATAAAACTTTTCATTACTAATATTTTTTTCATTGTCGTAAAGTTTGGTAAACTACTTGTGACGGATTCAGAATTTTCACTAAGAGGCTTGAAAAATAAAATATAATAGTATTTTAGATTTGAATTTGGAACCTCAAAACCTTCAATCTTATATTTGAGAGGTTCAAAATCTAATATATACATTAAATATTTAAATATTCATAAAAGAAGGCAAAGAAAAGATTTACATGACAACAATCCGAAAGCATATTAGCTATATTCTTGTATCATTCAAACCTAAAAAAATGTTGTGCGAAATTAAAATTGTACAACAAAAATAAAGAGAAAAGTCAAGCATACTCTAAATTGATGACGGATTAGAGCAGCCTCAACTCGTGATAACAAACATTTTGAATTGATTTAGGCTCAAGAGTCAAAACCAAGGTTTTGTATTGGACCTTCTTTCAAAGCACCAAAACTAACCAACATAAAGTTGCACAAACAAAATCATATAAACTTCATAGTGGGATATTTAGCAATCAGGTGTTAAATATTAAAAGATCAAATTATGTTTCATAAATGAAATCAAGGGCAAAAGAAAAGTACCGAGCTCTTATGGATAGTTGGAGTTCATTGAAGACTAATATAATCCTGTAAAGGTGAAGGAGACAAGTGGGTGACAAACTCTATTGATAATTTGCATTAGGCTTTGGTAGCCTTGGATGAGACAATGTATCCTCTGATGCCAACCGGCCAGTGCATGAATTTAACGTAAGAATGATGAGTTCAACAACTCCTCGCTCGACAACTTCATCACATCCTTCTCCGAATGTCAGCAACCACTTCTCCCACTATACACATATCAAATATAAATATGAATCTCTTAAATTATTCAGAAACTTCATAACTGTTTGAATTTGATAAAATCATGCAAGGGAAATTAATGATTGTTTGGTGGCTAGGGCAGGCAAAATACACGGCAAATAAATTTTATAACAAATCCTAGATCTATTGAGTTCTATACTTGGAAGGATAAGTAAAAGAAAAATTAAATATCATGACATCTAAAACTAAATAATAAAGACAACTAATAGTCCTAGCAATGGTATATTATATCTCTTCCATAAGTTGAAATTACGATTCCTAATTAATACATAATATATTAATTGAAAAAAAATCTAATATATTAATAAAAGAGGTGAAAAAGACGATTTTATCTATTGCAAAATCTTTTAACGAAGGGCAAAAAGTTCAAACATTTATAAGGCTTTTCACAATTTTAATATAACTAGTTTAGGTGTACGTGTCTTGCGCGTGTACCTCACTTTAATGGGTTTAAACATTACACTAAATGGAATATTTGTTTAAAATACCTAACCTTTACCAAAAATATTTTTAAAAATCGATCGGCATTCATCTACTATCTATAAACTGCAACAAAATAATACAATAATAGAGACATTAAAATAATAGAATTAAATCTAATCTTTACACACAAAAATTTTCTCAAAGTCGTCCGACACTCATTTACCTCCTGTAAATTATGACAAAATAATACGATAATAGAGATATCAAAATAATACAACTAAACCTAACTTTTACATAAAAAAAAAAATCTCAAAGTAGAGATATTAAAACAATACAATTAAACCTAACATTTACCTAAAAATATTCCTCAAAGCCGAGCAACATTTATCTATCACCTGTAAACTACAACAAAATAATACGATAAAAGCGATATCAAAATAATACAATTAAACTTAAATTTTACACACAAAAATTCCTCAAAGTCGATCGACATTCATCTACGAACTATAAACTACTACAAAATAATAAACTAATAGAGATATTACGATAATACAATTAAACCTTACCTTTACCTAAAAAGAATTCTCAAAGCCGACCGACATTCATCTAATATCTGTAAATTAAAATAAAATAATATAATAAAGATATCAAAACAATACAATTAAACCTAACATTTACACAAGAAATTTTTCAACGCCAATCGACATTCATCTACGACCTGTAAACTGTAAAAAAAAAATATAATAGTGATCATAAAACTTCGATTTTGATCAAACTAATTCTTGTCTAAGCGAAAATTTTGATCCTAAAGGATGACTTGAATGAAAACAAAGAAGATATATATACACACACATTGAATTCTATTATGCTTACAAAAATAGTGAAATTGAGGGTTAGAAAATCAAGCATCCACCAATCTAGACATGTAATTGAATCAAGTTAGATGAGCATCAATCATATTCTCCCAATAGGCAAACCGGTTTGTTCTCTAGTTTGACGTGCATCTCAATATCTATACAAGTAACTCCTTAATATAGTCCTATTTTAGGAGTATTTTTCTAATTGAACAGTAGAAAGAAAAATATTAATTAATTCTCCTTCCATATATTTTAGGAGTCATATATCTTGGGAAGTCTAGTTAATATAATAAAAAAATTAAATAATAAATTGAAGAAAATAGTAAAAAAAATAATTGTGTTCATAGGAGAGTCTTTTCATGAAGGGCAAAAAATTCAAATTATTTTTCTAAGGGTATTCACACTTTTAATAGATTATAAATATAAATATAAATATAAATAATATAGATATAGATATAGCTACAGGCTTTTCTCGTACTGATCTATCTACATATAGTTCTCAACAAATAATATATCACGTATATGTTTATGTTCATATCACTAATATATATAATTTGTTGTTTATACATATAACAAATAAAGCAAGCCATATCTTCATTCAACCAAGAAAGAAGCACGAGAGTCTAGCTTGTGGACACATAAAGAATAGTTACATAGTTATATTCACAAACCTTATTATAAAAAAAATACATAAAATCAAAACCAACCTTCAATAGAGGAAGTCACTTTCAATCTAAAATTTTCACTTGAAAGAGAAACATGAGAAATTATTAAAAGGGTAGAATCAATAATCACACGAGAAATTATTAAAAGAAGAGAATAAAATTGTTTATATATAATTCATATAATCTTTAAATTTACTAACTAAAAGAATTGAGGCAATATAGAAGAAAAGTAGAAGGTAATATAAAAGGAACATATGTTTCTTGTAGAAGAATTATGAAATTCTTCAATGTGTATATAAGGTAAAATTTAATTAATTTAGAAGTATAGAAAATGATATAAAGTTGGTTAAGAATATAATTACGAATTAATTTTAATTAGAGTAAAAAATGATTCAGCTTACCTTGTATCTCTTTTCATACTGATATATAATTATAACCATTAAATATTTTAAAGATTTATTAGTTAAGTAAAAAGAAAAGGAAACTAAAGAAAAGAGAGAAAAAAAACTACCAAAAAATCTCTTGTTTTCCTTTACAAGCATGAAACTTTCCACTCCCAATTTCGTTATTATTTAGGATTTTTAAAATAATAAGGAAAATTTTAATTACTAATTTTAGTTAATTTTAAAATTTTAAATATTACATAAATAATTAAATAATAATTGAAAAAAATATGTGAAAAAGTGATTTTGTCTATTACAGAATATTTTAATGAAGGGCAAAAAGTTCAAATCACTTGTCTTCACACTTTTAATATATTATAGATATAAATTATACATATAGATTATAGATATAGATATAGATATAAATATAGATTATAAATTACACATATAGATTGTAGATACTTGTTAAAAAGGGGTCCTCCGAAAATATCTATAGCACTATAAACCTATACTTCCTAAACCTATACTATAAGCCGGCCATGGCTTCCAAAAAAATAATTTTAGTGAAATATATTTTTTTTTTTGACAGATTTAGTGAAATGTGTTGAATAAGATAGTATTAGGCTTATTTTTTAACGCAAGCTGATAACTCGTTCTCTAACTAACTTTACTTTATATAGGTAAATAATTTTTATTGTACATTCAGTCACTTAAATACCATTTCATGTCTCGATTTATATTGCATGCTTGACTTGACACAAAGCTTTAGAAAAAAAGAAAGATTTTTAAAATTTATGGTATAAAACACACTTAGATATTTATAGCTATAGATCATTTTTTTGTAACAATTTGTGAAAATTACCATACCAACAACAAAGCAATTACAACCAAAGATCCTTTAGTGTTTGATCACCTTGCAAATGAGGTGTTCAATAACCTCGACCTCCACGAAACAAAACTAATTACATTGTTTTCCTATCAAAGCTTGACATCTACCAGCTCTCTTTGTGTGGTTTAACATGTATAATCTCTCACATAACTCCCTCTGTATTTGTACTAGTTTCAAATCCATCTGCACATTCTGTTGCCTAAACACTTTGCTGTTTCTGACTTGCCAAGTATAATAGATCAATGCTTCCCATGTTGCAGCCACTATTTTCTTCTTAGACTTTTTGTTTTTTTGGTTTAGCAAAACATGTATTTTATAATAAGAATTTCAAACACATGTTCAAATTAAAGTATGAACAATCAAATGAATTTTTAACTCTATATTTATGACTTTGAACTTTTAACAACAAGTTCAAGCTAACTTATGAGCAATTAAAAATGAAGTTCAAATGATTTTCTGGAAAATAACAAAATCAAACGTTTAGGAAGCGATGAAGATGGGAAGATTCAAGTTCACCGAATTTACGTTGTCCTTACAAAAATTATTCCCCTCAAGTACCCGAGGTTATGGAATATATCCTTCCAAGATAAAATGAATCACTCTGACAGAATAGTGGTACCTCAAGCTCTGTCGAACTATAAACGCACTCAACGGTAGAAAATCACACTAGAATTTTTCAAGAAAGAGGAGTGTTTTTACTTTAAAATTTCATGTATGTACCTCAGAAAAAATCACATATTTATAATTATCAAGTTGATTCATGAATAGAAGCAATCATCCAGAAAGGTGCAACTCTTCGAAAAAGGTAAAGCTCTTCGAAAAAGTCACAACCTATTAAAAAGGTAATGACCTTTGATCACGCTCACCTATACCATAATATTGATATAGGACGATCGTTGTCAATAAAGCTCAACTCACGTTGAGGTCGAATTCATGAGGAACAATGTGAGTGCCGAATGGGTAAGTTCGAAATGAAAGTACTTACTGAATTCAAACGTAAGATTATAATCTTTTGGAGAAATGAATTCAAAATTGTTTGAATGAAAATATCTTATGCAACTAATGGAAATACAATTGTAGACAAATTTCAATAGGAGAAGAGTTTTAGGATCATGCTTTTCTAGGGGCCAAAAAAAGTGTGTGGGTACATGAAAGTAGTAGTGAAATTCTAATCAATGATTATATGATAGCTAAGTTAAAGGTTTTGAGGGTTAATCTTTCAATAACAACAACAACAAATCCAGTGTATTTCCGCATAGTGAGGTTTGGGGAGGGTAAGATGTACGCAGTCCATACCTCTACCTCTAAAGAAGTAGAAAGGCTGTTTCCGATAGACCCCCGACTCGAGACAATCTTTCAATAAAAACTCCAAAAATATCTCCCATAGATTCTTTCGAATACCTTATGGGTGTAGCAATTCAAGCAACCCACAACCTCAACTGGGCATCCCTATTTCTAGGATGACGCCTAAGACATAGCTAAATTACGTCACATCCTTAT
The DNA here is from genome assembly GCF_002878395.1 of Capsicum annuum. NCBI lineage: Eukaryota > Viridiplantae > Streptophyta > Magnoliopsida > Solanales > Solanaceae > Capsicum > Capsicum annuum. The sequence goes on from NC_061114.1 coordinate 201,125,064, forward strand.
TTCTAAGATAATGCAAAGAAAAAAAAGCCAATATCTATTCTATTGTCCATAATTACTTATCCTGTCATCTACATCCCTCTTTCAAGGATGATGTAGGATCTAAGGTACCCACATCCCTCTTTCAAGGATGACATGGGATTTTGGAAATTTGAGGTTTTCACTCACAAATCTCAATTTAGCTATCAAGTAATTATGAAATCCAACATCATTAACTAATAATTAACACTAACAATCAAGACCCACACACATTTTCTCCCTATTCATCCCAAATTGAAAATTTAGCTACTCATGAGAATTGAAAAAAAAAGATATACCCAAGTTGGCATTCAATGCCTCCATTGATGCAAAACAAAAGTAATATCAAATTCAAATTGTAACTAATAATCTTTTCGAAACTTAGGCAACAATTGTATTTCCCTAATTTAGTAGGGCTTTTTCCTTTGTACAAAACTTCAAATTTCCGTCCAAGATGGATGATGCCAAATACAAAAGGGTTTTGGCCTTAAATGGAATTTGGGGTCGCTACAATGAATTACAAAATTGCCCCTAGCATAAATCTGCTATACCGCGATCGCGGCTCCGCGATCATAGTGAAATTCTCGTGATCCCATACATTTGACTTACTTGACATACCATGATCGCGGTTCTCACTCTGCGATCGCGGTACCTGAGGCCAGATCTGCTTCAGGTTTTTCAGCTTTTGCACTTTTCTTCTCTTGTTAATCCCTTTTAAATTCAATTTCATTCTTTCCATCTCATCACCTGTATACCTAAAAAATATGGAAATTAGTGCATTCAACTAACAAAGTTGTCTCATTCATACCTTTAAATCATAGTAATGTCCACGAATTTGAATATAAATGAGTGAAAAATTTACTACTCATCAACCTTCCAAACTGCGAAGGTGCCTGCTCAAATTGCATGCATTTTCTTGATGCCAATTCAAAAAAATACTTATTTATTTTTCATTCACACCTCTTAAAAACATAACAAAACTTGTCCCACCTTCTTCTGTTAAGCTATTTGAGAGTATATGCCATATCTCCACAATAAATATTTTCCCATATCTAATGATTCAACCTGTTCCTTAATTCAGAGATTCATGCATACTCAACAAACAAATATACCTGTGTTTCCTCTTTATCATCAGTGCATAACCAACATTTGGTGTCATCTTATAAACCTGACTTTACTGAGTAGTCTTTTCTAGTGGGTTAATCAAACAATTATCCTTTGTTTTGGAATAATGATTGATCTCTATATCAAGTAAGCTTCAACTTGCTTAGGCATCCTGCCCAGTAAGTCATTGTAGCTTTTAGTAGCAAAATAATCACCTACAGCAGTAAGCTTATAATTTCCTTCTTGGTACCATCTCACCATTTGTACCTTTGGGGCATGAAACTTCTTCCAGTACCAACTGCAATTTCCAAGTGGGACATGTTCCCAAATACTTTCCTCATCCTTTATATAGACACTACTTACCTATTTTACCCATAATCTTTCTTCCTTGCAAGTTTCCACAATAACTTGCCTACTGAGGCAATATTTCACTCACTGCAACCTTTGATGTTTAGCTCATCATACTTCTTTGACACATGCACTTTTGTCCAGGCTACTAGTGCTAGTTTTCTCTTTCCTTCTGTAGAACCCAAAGAAAATCTTTATGCAACCTGTCAACCTCTTTTAACACACTCTTAAGTTAAGATGAATATGACAACCCAATAGTTGTATATATAAAATAGGGAGGGAAAAGGGTCAAAAATACCCCTCTACTTTGAAAAATTGACCATATTTACCCTTCGTCATACTTTGGGGCTATATATACCCTTGCCATTATAAAACTTTACATATCTACACCTCAACTAACAGAATAACCCAATTCATTTTAAATGACCCATTTTTTATTTTAAAACCAAACCCGACCCGACCCATATTAAAAGACCAAAAAAATACCATTTTCTCACATACCTAAACCCACAACACGCATTGACCCAAACAAATACACAATAACATTTTCTCACATACATTTCACTTCTTCTCACCCTCACAGCCTCATCGAAAGACATTCAATCGAGAGAGGAGAGTTCTGGCAATGGAAAACCTGTTTCTCATCTAAGATTTTCAGATCTATTGAGACAATCTCTGTAAAGGTATAAAATTCTCTTTGATTTGAGCATATTTTTGTTCTTTCATGTCTTAACTTCTTAAAAACTAGGGTTTCTAGTTAAGCTTCCAAAGTAGAATGTCTAACTCCTTTACTTAGTTTTCTTTAATTGTTAAGGTTTTGGATTTTAGATTTAGGCTAGTTTATTTGCGAATTAGGGTTTTCTATTTCATGATAAATTTGTTAATTATGTGTTGATACTTCTGTTATTAGCTATATATTTTGTTTTGCTAGTATATATGAGCAAAATTTAAGGATATTTATGCTTTCTAAGATGTTCTAAGTTTACAAAATATTTCTTCATGTTTGTAATACCTAAATGCTTTAATTACTTTCTTTTTTCTGTGTTATCTTATTTTGTGATTCTTACTAATTTCAGATTATCTAAAATAGTGCTAATTGACTTGGTATTCCACTATGGCGGGGAGTGGATAAAAGAGCAAAAAATACTATATTCAAGAAAGTTGGTGTGCAAATGGGAAGGGTATGATTTTGATCTCTTATCTTTTATAGATATTGTGAACGAATACAATGGTACATTGGGATTTCTTGGTGTTCAACAAGTGATTGTGTCTTTTCCTTCTAGAAAATACTATGAAATAATAGGTGATCAGGGAATTAGAACATTATTGTCTTATGTGAATGATAAATTTGATGTTATAAACTTGTTTGCTGTTGAAGATAGTGAATTACCTATTGATGTTGAGAACATAGTTAGATTGAAAGAGTCTGTGGTAGAGGTTGATGAAGCAGATAGTGAAGATAGTGATTGCAACTCTGATGAAACTGATAATGATGGTGGTAATGACTCTGATTATTCTGATTATGATTTTGAGGAGTTAGAGGTTCTCGCAAAAGAAATAAAAAGGATAATCAATGACAAGTTGTCTGAATGCAAGGAGTTACATAGGTTATGACTTTTAAATATATAGATGAAGCTAGAAGATTCATTAGCTTGCATGCATTAGCAAATGACTATAACCTAACTATAAAAAAAATGACTTAAAAAGATTTAGGGTTGTTTGTCAGAAAGTGTGCAACTTTGTTTGCCTAATTTCTGGTGAGAAAATTGTCCTAGTGTTAGTGTGAAAACATTAACAGAAAACCATAAATGTGATGATCCATATGGTAACTATAAGGTTTCAGCAGCTACACTTTCTTATTACTTCAAGGAAAAGTTGCAAGCTAACCCCAAATATAAGATCAAAGACATGAGAGTTGATCTCAAAACTTCATTCAATATTAATTCTTCTTTTGGGAAGTGTAAGAAAGCTAAAATGATGATTTTGGAAAAAATGGAAGGCAGTTTTTGTGATGACTATAAAAAGCTTGTTGGATATACAAATGTTCTATTGGAGAGTAATATAGGGAGTGATGTTAGCCTTAAGGTTTTACTAGCTGAAGGAAAAAGATAGTTTTTGAGAATGTATATCTGTTTTGATGCACTGAAGAAGGGGTTTAAATCTGGTTTGAGACATTTCATTGGATTAGATAGAACTTTTTTGAAAGGTAAAGCCAAAGGTCAACTCTTATGTGCTGTTGGTCAAGACTTAATGAACCATATTTATCCTATTGCTTGGGCCATCGTGGAAAAAGAATTCAAAGCTTCTTGGCTTTGGTTTGTGGAATTGCTTCAGCAGTCTTTAAGCCTCAACAATGGAGAATGGGTCACATAAATCTCAGATCTGCAAAAGGTGAACTATCAATATTCTATAATTTTATTATTTTCTTTATCATTTGCTAAGAACTGAATTAGTTCACCGTTTTTTGATAGTTATTCTTATGTATGTTCATTTATCAACTTTTTTTTTTGACTAATAAACAGGGACTGCATGAAGCAGTCAAAATTGTTCTACCTAGTACAATGCATAGCTACTATATGAGACACGTAGAGGCTAATTGGAGAAGACATGCAAAAATATCTAAATAAATGTCTAAGATGGTGCGGTGGTGTGAATGGAGCACCTACAAATAGAAGCTAGATGATAATTTGAAGAAATTGGCTGAATTGTCATAAGAAGCCAAAGACGAGCTGCTGCATTTTCCAATATAAACTTGGTATAGAGTATTTTAGACACAGTTTGCAAGAATCAGAAGGTGGAAAATAACTTGGATGAGTCACTCAACTCATGGATATTGGAAGCAAGGCACAAACCCATCATTGGGATGCTTGAGGCTATCAGAATAAAGGTAATGAAGAAGTTTGAGAAACATGAAAAAGATGTGAAGTCTTAGGATACTAAATGGAGTCCAAAAGCTATTGAGATGTACAATGAATACTTGAAAATTTCTAATGTGTGTGAATTAAATTTCAATGATGATTATGGGTATGAGATTAGTTAGGGAAATGACAAACACATTGTCAATTTGCAAAATAAGAGGTGTAGTTGTAGGGTATGCAAACTTACTGGAATACTTTGTCCCCATGCAATCAAGGCACTTCTTTATAAGGAGAGTGATCCTAGGTAAGAGATCCACTGGTGGTACACAAAGGAGGCATATCTCTTGACTTATCATTCAAAGCTGGAACTAGTGCCTGGCCCTAAGTTCTAGAAAATTGATCTAGTAAAAGAAATAGAACCACCCCCTTTGGTAACCCTGGTTGGCAGACCTGCAAGGACAAGGAAAAAAGATAAAGATGAAGCACTTTAGAGGCAAGCTGAGTGGGCTGGAACAAGGCGAGGTAGAGTTATGACTTGTTCAATTTGTGGACTTCCAGGACACAATGCCAAGGGTTGTCAAAAGGTAACTTCTGTTTTAATTGGTCAGTTCTATTTATTTTTAATTATTACAAATTTGTTCTTAAGTTGTCATTTAATTAGTTTCACAAAATGAGTGGTGAAGGCACTTCTAAGTCTGGCCAGTTGAAGATTAAGAAACAAATGAAAGACAAACAACCAATGAAGGGCAAGCAGTCAATGAAGAGGTGAAGAACACTAATTGATGAAGAATATGTAGAACCATGCCTCCCAGATTCCTAGATCATGCAATAGTTGAGGACGTGGCTTTGACAGCTCCACAGGCTAGTCAAGACAGCACGTCAACTCAATGTCATCTTCTCTTTGGCAAGTACTTTGAGTATCGTGGTCTTGAAGTTGAAAAAGATGTACCTTGAAAGCCAAGAAGTGTTTCAGAGTTCAAGTCTAAAATATTACAAAGATAGAAACAAACAAAATCAATTGGTTCAAGACAAATCAAGTTTCTTCATGATGCTATAGGTTCAACTAAACCAAGTGAATTGTATGCACCAAAAGTGCTCTCGTGGAATGATAATACATCTATTACCGGGAGATAGTTGAAGAAATTAAGAATGGATAAGCTTAAGACTAGAAAAGGTAATGGCAAGGCACAACAGTGAAAATGTAATATTGGCATGTTTTGTGTATTAAGACAAGGGAATGGTCAATATTTGATGGTGACAATGGATGTTCTTTTTTTTTTGTTAAAATTATAAACCTGTATTTTTGTTGCAACTTTTTGGGATTATAAGATGGCTTCCCTAATGTAATGAACAAATTGTGGTTCAGTTTTTAGATAATTTAATGCTTGTTTATGCCTAAAGCATGTGTTTTACTATTTTTTGCTCATTGTAATGTAATTTTGGTTTTCTTGTATCTATTATTCTTTTATAACTTTTTGTAACTAGTGTTTATTTTTGTCTTTATGATGCTAGCTGATAACTTGTATCCATAAGGTTTAAGGCTCTTAACTCTTTTATCTAACCTATTGTAAACACATAGCTAGCTGGAAGTTATCTAAAGAAATGACAACTGCAGTTGTAATCTAAATTTATTATGTAATCCTTTTGGTACTTTTGGGCAGAATGAAATGGATGTTTTGGATACTATAACTCCATTGATGAAAAGGAAAAATGCACAAGTTCATTTTAATCCTTTGCCTTCATGTTTGGGGCAGATCTCTTTCCGTACATACATGAGGTTTGAATGAGGTTCGACACCTACTATATATATATATAAAATAATTTTAACCATGTATATATATTATAATTTTTCATCGTAGGGGGTTCGGATGAACCCTATCATACATGTAGCTCCACCCCAGCGGAACCACTCTAGATTAAACCGTACACAAGAATCATTTTTTTCTGGTTTATATCCACAGGCCTTTTTCAAATGGCATCCTGCTTTGCTAGTATAAGTAATACAGAACTAGCCAAAGTAAATGCTCCTCCAGCTTTTTTTTTTTTACATGAAAAGGCCCCATATTTAGTCTGCTTTATACTGCCCAAGAAGCACCTGAGGTGTGCCAAAAGAGCTTACATAGTTTATCAAGGCTGATACATTACTATCACCTTCAGGAAACACTAGCACTGCATTGCCATGTTCTGTTTTATGTTTATTTTTTGTCAACAATAGAAAGCAGAGGAACCTCGAGGTCGTGACCACAGTTCACGAACTAGTAATTGACAACGAGATGGCCTTGCCTGTTTCCCTCTCCATCAGTATCTAGTCGAAGGAAAATATTGGCGTCTAAATCTCGCCCTCCATTACTGCATTGGTCAACAATTCTCATAGTTTCCTGAGCCCTTGTCCTAATATTTGTCACCCGCAAGCACCTGCCATAAGAAGGTCGACCTCGAGGACCAGAAGGACCATAGAAAGCAGTCCAGCCGTACTTTCTCCACCATGTCAATGGCTTATTAGCATCCCAATTTGCACAGTAAACACTAGCCCTTATATAATCCTACCCAATGTTCTGTGGATTATACAAATGATATGTTGCTCTCACATTATTTGCTGATTATTCCACCATGACATTGTTGGCACCACTAACATCTTCAGTTTCACTGCCACACTGATTTGCAAAAGCTCGTGTGGTAGTCATCCAGATGCTAATTAGTAGCACTAATAAGCAAAGACTTACTTCTCCAACTTTTATTTTTGTCTGAGAATTTGGTTCTAAGAAAGTCACTAAGGGTCTCCTCCAACCTTTAGTAACAACTCCTCTGCACCAATCTGGAATTTTAGGAAGAACATATAGAGTTAGAAAATCTTTAATTTATCATAAACTATTTGGGAGAAGGTATATTCCATTAGCAGAACTATCTTCTCTTTAAATTGAATCTCTTTTGAAAAATCCTAATTGTGAAGTATGGGAAAATCGCGTACTGTGTGTCTTTCTAGTGAAGGTGAACAACATTAATGGTGAAGTGATGAAAATCTGCATATTATGTTTGGATTTTTTGATGGGTCGGGTCGGGTCGGGTTTGGGTTTTTTTAAAAATGGGTCAATTAGTCTTATTTGGGTTATTCTGTTAGTTGAGGGGTAGATATGTAAAGTTTTATAACGACAGGTGTATATATAACCCCAAAATATGACGAAGGATAAATTTGGCCAATTTTTCAAAGTAAAGGAGTATTTTTGACCCTTTTCCCAATAACACTGTCATAATTATTTGTAGTTTACATGTATACGATAGGTGCTTAGCATATGCTATGAATACTATTTGTAATTGTTCTACCAATTGCTAACAATATATCTTGTTCCTATTTTTTTCGAAGTGAGAGGAAGCCCCTAAAATTTGATAGGTAATGCACCTAGAGAAAATCCTACTTTGTTTAAAATTTGTTGCTTGACTGGTTCCTCCACCCCAGTGATAAAATTACTTGACTTGTCTTGATTTGCAATCAAACTTGTGACACTACTAAAATGAGTCAGTGCTTCCATAACTCTCTTCATTGAACTTAAATTCACTTTGTAGAAGATCATGAGATCATCTGCAAATATTAAGTGTGTAAACCTAGATGCTTTACACATACGGTGAAACAAAAAGTATTATGGAGAATTCATTTTGATAAGTGATCTAGACAAATATTCCATCACAATCACAAATAAAAAAAGAGAGATAGAATCTTTTTGTATAAGATTCATTTTTCCTTCAAAATAATCATGTCCCACTTCATTTACTTTCACTTAAACTTTTGTGGTAGTTACACATGTCATAACCAGTCTTTTAAATGGATCAGGAAATCCAAAACCTTTTAATGCTCTTTAAAGCTTTAATAAACTTCCATCTGATCATATCATGTGATTTTTTGAGATTAATCTTCATAGGATACCTAGTTGAAGTCTTCCTATTGCAGTGTCTCAACAGGTCTTGGAACATTAGGTTATAATGAAATATTGACCTTCCTTCTAGAAAAGTTGCTTGGTTATTAGCAATCAGGCTTGGCAAATTATTCTCCAGTCTCATACAAAAGTAGTTTAAAAACACACTTGTAGATAACATTACAACAGGATATTGGCCTGTACTAGCTTTCGTTGTTTGGTACTGCAGTTTTTACAATGAGAAAGATGATGGATTCTTCAAGAATTGTCCAACAACTTGAGTAACATCTTCCCCTACAACACTCTAAGTTGCTCTACAGAAACCACTACCATAACCATCTATCCCAAGGCTTTTATTTACATTTATTTGAAACATAGCTTGCTTCACATCTTCAGCTAAGTAAGATTGTAGTAACTTAAATTGTTGATTAGTTGAAAGTTGACTCCCACTTTTTAAGAAACTACCAAAAGCATGCACTCTACTCCTTTCTAGGTTCCCAACAACTCTTCAGAATATTCCTAAACACCTTGGCTATATCAATAACATTAGTTTGTACACTTTCAGATTTATTCCTTAAATGAGCAAGAGCCTATTGGCGCCTTTTATATTTGATGACTGAGTGGAAATACCTGATGTTATCATCATCTAACCTTATCCAAGTAGCGTTACTTCTTTGTTGCAGAAACACCTCGGCCAAATAAGATGTCCTCCTGAACTTAGTATATTTTAGTTTTTCCCATGCCTATAGATATACATTAATAGGATTATCATGCAACTCCTTTTGAGTTTGAGCCGATGATACCCTATCCTTCTCTGCTTCTGTGAGTATGTTCTTGAAATGATATTTATTTAGTTGTTTCAGGCTCTTTTGATGAGCTTTAACTTCTTTATCAACTGCCATATTTTGCAACCCTCTATATGTATCTACAAACCCTGTTGGACAACCTGTAGGAAGTCAGGGTGCTTATCCCATACATTACAATATTTGAAAGTCTTTTTTGCTCTTATATCAACTTCAATATTTGCTATGCTTAAGGGACAATGATCAATTACCGCTTCCTTCTTGTAAGTAACTTGAACCACTGGTGAATCAATCATGGAAAAAATCCTATGATCTCTATGTTTATCATTCCAGTTGTATCTATATCCTCCACAAGGCAACTCCAGCAATTCATATTTCTCAGTACATTTTTTAAAATCTTGCACCTCTCCTTCAGTAACTTCAGTACCACCAATCCCATCCCAATCATGCAATACTGAGTTAAAATCACCTACTATCAGCTGAAGTGAGTTAAATCTAATACTATCACCTACTCTCAACCAACGTAAGTTAAGTCTAATACTCATATTTTCCAGCTGAGTCCACAATTCCTTCATCTTTATATTTTGTATTGAAAGCATACACAATAGTCAGGTGGTACATTATTTGAGCTGCAACATCTTCATCTCTACAAGCTATAGTCTGAGCATCCCATTGATTGGTGTGATTTGGCAGTAATCTGGCCTCCTAAATAAGACTACTCTACTATTATTATAATGATCTATATTGGTAAAGTATCTTGTCATGATTCAAATAAACATAAGTGACACCCACTTTATTTTTCGATGGAAAAATAAATAGCCTAAAAAATATTAACCAACAGTTAGAGAAAGAAAGATAACTATCTCATTAATAGTTTAAGAAGATAACTATCTCATTAATAGTTTAAGAATTATCCAGTTTAAAAACTACGAAATTCAAAATAAAGTAATAATTCAAAAACATTCTTAGGATTGAAAAGTTGGTGTACCAAAATATAAGAATGTCAAGAAGAGAATGAAATCTCAAAATAAAGAAAAAGCAGATAAATCCAAACAAAGGACAATATTATAAAAGAAATATTCCATGTTATCCCAAAAATATTGCTTGCCCTTGAAATTCGGATCACACACTAGAATCACAAGGGAGGTATTGCAGGAGCCGCTGGAATATGTACCGCTCTTAACAAAAGTAAGAGCAGGTGTTGTATCAGCACATAAAAAATAACAATGTACTGATAGGGTCATTTGGCCAACCCAAGACGAGAATATGAATATTTAACCAAAACCTAGTACAACAAGTTAATCTATGCTCATTCAAACCTACACCTAGCACAAGTAGTATCAATTAAGCAACTTAGGATTACAAGCAACAAGTCCAGACATTTAAAACCAAGTCAAGTTCAGTCAAGCCAAGTCAAAACAAGTTAAGACAAATTAATTATCAAACATGCTAATATATTTTTCGATTCACTCATGGAACGGTCACCTGAATTTCGTACATACACGCTATGGGTATTATCATAACTACCCTTTCGTCAGGCTGTGAACAAATTTCGTCCATGTGCCTAAACTCCAGACACAAGTTTCTGCCAACTTCATTCCACCAATCAGCCATGACAATGTCCTAACTATTAAAATATTCATATTTAGCAATAAATTAGGTCAAAATCACACAACTAGATAAATTTTATGTTGAGAATATTATTAAATAATAAATGTGTACTCTCTCTAAAAGCTTAAGCTTTTAGATAAGATGATTATGAGCTTCAACATGGTATTAGAGCAGGCAAAGATCATGGAATTAAATCTCACCGTCACCTATTATTAAAAAGAATTTTCATGTACTTGGCCCATGAAAAAAATTAGGCTCACATGTGAGGGGGCGTGTTGAGAATATAATTAAATAATGAAAGTATAGCCTCTCTAAAAGCTTAAGTTTTTATATGAGATGGTCACACACCAAACAACATGCACTAACAAGCCATACTAAGAAGTAGTTAACATGCACATATAGTACAAATTAGCTTAAAATACAATTTCATCACCTACCTCAATTCAAGGTTGCACAATAGAACTAAGCTTGAGTCTTGCCTTTTCGGTGCAATTTTTTCTTGATCTCAATCTAGAAATACATACAAATGCATAATTAATAAATTACCAATCACGTTGGGGATTATGACTCATACCTAACCCCTAAGGCCAAGTTCATGATTCCCCCCTCTTTGTTTGAGTGTTTTTACCATAATTCACCTAAAACTATTTTCATGGATAAATTAGTGAATTAACGACATGCAAAGGTTATTTAATGATCATTAACAAAAATCCATTAATTTTATACTTATATTACTATCTTGAATCAGAAAATCAACTAAAACCAGCCCTTAATCCTCCCCAAACTATGTAAACCAATAATTTAAATGCTAGATTATCAATTTACTACTTAACAAGGATACGGTACTGAACTTAACTAAGCAAAATAATTGCTAACTGTTGATTTTTTCCCAACATCGTTGCTTTCTTGCCCCAAAACATATTTTTAAAAAACAAATCATTTATGGAGATTTTAAAATAAAACAATAATTTTTTGTCGCTATAGCGACACATGTTGCTATAACGAACATTGGCCTTATTGATTGGGCACTATGGTGGGATATTCTCCGCTTTTGAGCATGTCACTATAGCGACAAGCATGTTGGTATAGCAACATGGGTAAGGCAGAATGCCTGGTTTCCCCCAAAACTTTCTTTTTTCACAACACACCTTAATTTCAAGACATCCCAAATAATATCTTTTATGCTAAGATCAATTTCGAGAGTTTTGCTAACCCAAATTCAATTTTGTAAAATTTTATGGGTTTCTTATAGTCTTGTCTAACTAGAAATCAAGTCAAACACTATCACACTTACATAAGTTAATTTCCCTGAACCACACTTCACTCAGATTTTGTTCGAAAGTAGCCCAACCTGAAATTTATAATTTCAAATTTTAAAAGAAGTTTTGCTTGAAATTTTAAATGAGAGACTTAAACGTAATGATAGAAAAGGTCATTACATATCTTCACCCTCCACATATAATTTGCAACTTCCTCAATCATATTTACTTTTACTTTTATTTTTGACAAAGCTACTAAACCAACACATTCTTTTTGGCAAAAGGAGCATAACCTCCTTTTGTTTGTTAGAGACATTCAAACCCCTAACATTCCAACAAAGAATTGTATCTACTTCCCAAAGTAGACAATATAATACCTCCCTTATTTTTATCATAATTTACTTGGCATACGTTAGGTGTAGTCCCTTCACATAAAGCATTAAAAGGATTCAATATTTGGTGTGACTGTTGCTCAAATCTTCTGGGTGATTTGCTTGTATCTTTAGAATTTATCTAGACTTGTTGAGTACCAAACTACTTATTTTCCAGAGGTTTAATCCTTTGACTGTCTATTTTTCCAACTCCCTTTCTCATTAATTGATCTTCTCTGAACTCAGCAATTGCTCCTGCCTTTGTGACTCCACCATCAAACTTTGTTGGGGACACCTGAGCTTTCTGAACAACCTTGTTATCCTTTATGTTTTCCATAGGCAATTTTTTTTCCTACAATCACCCTCACTATATCCATAGTTGTGGCGAAAATTATATAGGACAATTGATCATATTGTATTTTTGGCTCCATTAGGACACCTTTTTTCATTCCTGAAATGAAAGGTAATACAGTACCTACCTCTACCTCAATTAATAGTCTAGCAAAATGTAAACCAATCTTCTTCTTTGTATTACCATCAGTCATCAAAGGTTTACCAATCAAACTTCCAATTTTGCTTAAACCTTTTGGTCCACAATACTTAAAATCCAAACCAGGCAACTTGACCCAAATTGGGACTGTGTAGAGTTTATTTTTAGTGAATTTCATATCCTCTTGCTAAGCCTTTAAAATTAGTGGCTTATTATCAAAATGGTAGATCTTATTTTTTGTAAAACTTCATTCATACCTTCTTGAGTATCAAACCTTACCAATATTATTCTATTTTTCAGCATAGACACCTTGTTCACCCCCTGATTGCTCCATTGCTTTTATGTGGCCCTTTAAGTCTGAATAGGGTGGATGAACACCTAAAATATAACATACAATTGTGTATTTCTAGGAATCCAACTCAGTAGAAATGTCTTCTACTTCAATTTCGCACACTTTGTTCTCCCCTTTAGTAATTGGAGACACAAATTCAAGCTTTAAACCTGCATTTGACAACTTAGTGATGTCAAAATTATCCCAAATCGATGCCTTCATCTATGATTCTACTTCTACTTCTACTTCTACTTCATCTACTCACGATCGACGTCCAATTATATTGGTTGCCCTGGTAACTCTATCCCATTCTTTCAACACCTACTTAGGGTGTTATTTTCCTTCTACGAATACAAGAATCTGTATACTAGAAACAAACACTTCAACTAGTTCAAATTTAAGAACAAGAACGCAATGAAGTACAGAAAATACCCTCTACCCTAGATCAAAGTGATCTTTATAAGAGGTGTATTTTATTTTCAGAAATAAAGATGAAACAGAAATGGCCAAGTCACCCGAATTCACGGACTTTCCTTAAGGAAATAATTCCCCTCACTGTACCCGAGGTTGCAGGATTTTCCTCCTAGGATAAAATGGCCAAACAAACCCACTGTACCGGTACCTCAAATATTTCGACTATCGTCGAACTCACTGAATGTTTTGAGTGATCACATAAAATATTTTTAAGAGAAGAAGAGCTTTTGTATTTTGAAAAATTTCATTCATTTCAAAACCTGTGAATGAAACCAGATTTATATAGTCATAACATGCCTTTTTGAAAAGGTGGCAGTGGTTTAATTTAGAGGTGTGACTTTTATGAATATGCTGGTCTATTTACCCAAAACAGTGCAGTATTTTTGATGAAACAGTATACTATTTCACAAAATAGTGCACCAGTTCAAAACAGTGCATCACTTCGTTGAAGAACTACATCTGTTCGAACCAATGTATTAGTTCAGGAAACATTATTTTGAAAATCTGTATCTATTCAGTTGAAACAGAAACAGTACATCAGTTCAGTCGAAACATTGCATACGTTACTGTTACTGCATGCATATAAATGGAGTATTAAACACACAGAAAAATTTCCTGCATTTTTGTCATTGATCAAATCATCATTTGACAAATCCAAATCCGAAGTTGAAGCTGAGCCGAGTGAGAGGCGACGACAGCGTGAGGCATCTCTTATTTCTTGCCTCATTTATCATGTGGAGTAAGTGTTCTTGATTATAAACACTTTCAAGTTCTCTTCTTTCACCAATGCGGGAGAAAGAGTAAATTTTCTAATTTGGGAGTACACTTTCCATTTTAGTGTCTCCTTTCCTCCATCATTTTACTCTCTATTTTTTCATTGACACTTCTTTTATATACTATGAACTCAACAATCCCCCACATGAATAGGGAATGGCTATTTTTTGTAAAATTTTTATGGACAAGTATGTGATCATCAAGTAAAGACTGATTGTATTTGGATAAGTGGGTTTTCCTTTGAACTTTCCATAGTGAACATGCATTAGATACACTTGGTCAATTGGTAGACTTGATATCTTTGAACCGTCGAGCTTTAATGTACACCTAGATAATACATGTCATACAACCAACCTTTTAACATTTATGGTTCTCACAGTTTTGTTCTTTTCAGCCATGAACACGTCTCAGTTTCATAAGAGCTTAGAGAATTGGCCTTTACTAATATTCTCCTTGAAGCGGCTTTCACTTCGACCTCACATAGGTGATTTCTAAACGTTCAATCCTATAGATTAAACTATTTGTTCAAATCTACCAAATTTAGATAATCATTAAAAGACTTTTCACCTTAAGTCTTATCCATGTTTACTATACATTTTCTACATCATAAGAATGGGTTGGGTAATTGACAATGTTGAACCTGTCAGACACAACTTTGTTTGATCTCCTTGAACCTAGCTCTTGGGATCTCCAGTCTTCTAGGTAGAGTTACTGCTATGCTAACTTGTCCTAGGCCTTAAACCCATTCCCTTGAATGCCATTTTCACTCCTTCTCTAGATAGGCCTTTTGTAAGTGGATTCGACACATTATCCTTTGACTTTACATAGTCAATAGTGATAATTCCACTAGAGAGAAGTTCCCTAATGGTATTATTTCTCCGTCGTATGTGATGAGATTTACCATTGTACATCATGCTCCCTGCCCTACCTATAGCCGCTTGGCTATCACAGTGTATACATACTGGTGCCACTGGCTTGGGCCAATATAAAATATCTTCTAAGAAATTCCTGATCCATTCTGCTTCTTTACCGTCTTTATCCAATGTGATAAATTCAGATTCCATTATAGAGCGAGCAATACAAGTCTGTTTGGATGATTTCTAAGAGACTGCTCCTCCACCGATAGTAAATACATATCCACTTGTGGATTTTACTTCGTTTGATCCGGTGATCCAATTTACATCACTATATCCTTCAAGTACCGTAGGGTATTCATTATAATACAAAGCATAATCTTAAGTGTATTTAAGATACCCCAAAACTCTTTTCAATGCCATCCAATGAGTTTTGTTGGGATTACTCATGTACCGACTCAATTTACTGATAGCGTATGCTATGTCTGGTCATGTACAGTTCATTATATACATTAAATATCCCAATACTCTTGCATACTCCAATTGTGAGTCACTTTCACCTTCATTCTTTCAAAGTGCAAAGCTCGCATCCAATGGAGTCTTGGCAATACCAAATTCCATATACTTAAATTTGGCAAGTACCTTTTCGATATAATGAGACTGTGACAGCATCCGCAACTCCAAGGTATTTCATATCAAACTTGATCTTGAGCATTCGTTTTATTACATTTTTGTCAGAAATGTCTCTACTGATGATTAACATATCATCCACATATAAACAAACAATGACTTGGTGATTTAGAGTGTCTTTAATATAAACACATTTGTCACATTCATTTATTTTGAATCTGTTTGCCAACATAGTTTGGTCAAACTTTGCATGCCATTGTTTAGGTGCTTGCTTTAGTTCATACAATGACTTAATAAGTTTACACACCTTGTTTTCCTTTTCTAGAACCACAAAACCCTCAGGTTGTTCCATGTATATTTCTTCCTTCAATTCTCCATTTAGGAAAGCGATTTTCACATCCATTTGATGGATTTCAAGACCATATACCGCAGCCAAGGCAATTAACATTCGAATCATTGTTATCCTTGTTAGTGGCGAGTATGTATCAAAGTAATCAAAGCCTTCTTTTTGTTTCAAGTATTTTACTACAAGTCTTGCCTTGTATTTGTCTATAGTGTCATCTGCTTTTATTTTCCTTTTGAAATCCATTTAGAACCTAAAGGTTTATTTCTGGGAGGAAGATCAACCAATTCCTATGTATGGTTGCTTAAGATTGAATCAATCTCACTATTGACTTCCTCTTTCCAAAAGGATGAGTCTGACGACGACATTGCTTTTTTTAAAACGTTTGAGACTCATTTTCTAAGAGAAATATTACAAAATCTGATCCAAACGAAGTTGACGTTCTTTGATGTGTACTATGTCTTGAATTTTCTTCATTATGTACATTCCCACTTAGTTCATCTCGAGGTCGTTTAGATCCTCCACTAGACTGTTCATGTCTAAGTTTATACTGGTAAATGTTTTCAAAGAATTCAACATTATCTGATTTAATTACCATATTTACATTTATATCTGGATGTTCGGATTTATGAACCAAAAAACGACATGCTTTACTACTTTTAGCATATCCTATGAACACGCAGTCCACTGTCTTAGGTTCTACCTTAACCCTTTTAGGCACAGGAACTTAGACCTTTGCTAGACACCCCCACTCTTTAAAATATTTCAAGTTGGGTTTTCATCCTTTCCACTTTTCATAAGGAA
The DNA here is from genome assembly GCF_002878395.1 of Capsicum annuum. Taxonomy (NCBI): domain Eukaryota; kingdom Viridiplantae; phylum Streptophyta; class Magnoliopsida; order Solanales; family Solanaceae; genus Capsicum; species Capsicum annuum. Next base: position 201,142,041 of record NC_061114.1, read on the forward strand.
TTGATTGTATCTTACTATGGGAAACTCTATTGAGTATACGGTTGGCCATAAGGATAGCCTCCCCCAACAAGTTTTGCGGTAAACCAAAACTTATAAGTAAGGCATTCATTATTTCCTTCAAAATTTGGTTTTTTCTTTCCGCAATTCCATTAGATTGAGGTGAATATGGGGTCGTTGTTTGATGGATGATTTCATTCTCTACACATATTTGCGCAAAGGGAGATTTATATTCTCTGCCCCTATCACTTCTTATCATTTTGATCTTTTTGTCTAACTAATTTTCAGCTTCAGTTTATATTGCTTAAACGCATCTATTGCTTCATCCTTACTATTTAGCAAGTAGACATAACAATATCTAGTGCAATCGTCAATAAAAGTTATGAAATACTTTTTCCCACCATGTGATGGTGTTGACTTCATATCAAAAATGTCAGTGTGTATTAAGTTTAAGGGATTGGAATTCCTTTCAACGGACTTATAATGATGCTTTGCATACTTCAATTCCACATATGTTTGACACTTTGATTTATTGCACTCTAAGTTTGGCAAAACTTCTAAGTTAATCAGTTTTCGTAACATTTTGTAATTAACATGGCCTAAACGTTCATGCCATAAATCATAAGACTTAAGCAAATAAGAAGAATTTGAACTTTTATTTATTTTAACAGTTATTACATTCATCTTATAAAGGCCCTCGGTGAGATAGCCTTTTCCTACGTACATTTCTCCTTTGCTAATTATAATTTTTTCAGAAACGGTTATACATTTGAGTCCGTTCTTATCTAGAAGTGAAATAGAAATTAAATTTCTACATAACTCTGGAACATACCAGACATTGTGAAGTATCAAGATCTTTTCTGAAGTCATTTTCAAGCATATTTTTCCTGTTCCTTCTACCTTAGCAGTAGCGGAGTTAGCCATGTAGATCATTTATTCTACTTGAGCTAGAGCAAATGACGAAAACAAATCTTTGTTGGCACATACATGGCGGGTGGCACCAGAATCCATCCACCATTCGCGAGGATTTCCCACCAAATTGCATTCCGAGAACATAGCACACAAATCATCTCATTCTTTATTGGATTTAATCATATTTGCTTGATCTTTTTTCTTGCCTTTCTTTGGGGAACGGAAATTAGTGGACCTCTAGCCAATCTTACCACAATTGAAGCATTTTCCCTTGAATTTCTTCTTGGGTTGATGGCTTCCTTGTTCAGCTTTTTTTCTTTTCTTAGTATTATTTTGATCATCTTCTACAATATGTGCTCCATTAATTGTAGAATTCTCTTTTGACCTTCTCTCAACATCCTTATTATCCTCTTCAATTCGCAGTCGGACAATAAGATCTTCAACAGTCATCTCCTTGCATTTGTGCTTCAAGTAGTTTTTAAAGTATTTCCACAAATGTGGTAGCTTCTCAACTATCGCTGCTACTTGAAATGCATCATTCACAATCAAACCTACAAAACAGTTTATGTGAGTATTAAGAACATTTTTAATTTGTTCAACTAAGGTATTTTTCAAAGATATACCTTCTACTAGGAGATCATGTCTGATGACTTGCAACTCCTGTACTTAAGACACAACCGATTTGCTATCTATCTTTTTAAAGTCTAGGAACCATGCAACAAGGAATTTCTTAATTCCCGCATCCTCTATTTTATATTTTTGTTCAAGTGCCCCCCATAATTTCTTCAATTTCTTAGTTCCACTGTAAACATTGTAGAGGTCGTCTTGGAGACCACCCAGAATATAATTCCTGCAAAGGAAGTCTGAATGTTTCCAAGCTTCTACAATTACGAAACGCTCTTTGTTCGAGGTTCCCTCGGGCACCTTAGGAGCGTCTTCGCTAGTGAACCGTTGCAGACACAAAGTGGTGAGGTATAAGAACATCTTTTGCTGCCATCGCTTAAAGTCAATGCCCGCAAATTTTCTTGGCTTCCCCGCCGGTGCCATTGTAGGCGGAGCATTTGTGCGACTTGATGTGACAATATTAGTTGCCCCCACAGACGTTGCCGCATTTTGCATTTGACTTTCGCTTGTCATTTTTTCTGTCACCACAAGACAGAAAAATTTAGTATTTTCATAATACTACTTATAAAGTTAAATAACTTTTAAACTTTTCTTCTTGTTTCTAGTTAACGATGAAGTTTTTTATAACTTCAAATCGCCAACCGAGTGAACTTTAACTTGTGATGAAGATTTTATGTCTTCTAGTCACTAGTTAAATTCAAGCGGAGTAGAAATCTTAAAGCTTTAATCTCCAAAAATAAGTAATATAGATTCTGTAAAATTATTTTCTTAAGATTGTTAGTTTCCTTCTATGGATACAAGAATCTGTATACTAGAAACAACCACTTCAACTTGTTCAAGTTTAAGAACAAGAATGCAATGAAGTACAAAAAATACCCTCTACCCAAGATTAAAGTGATCTTTATAAGAGGTGTATTTTATTTTCAGAAATAAAGATGAAACAGAAATGGCCAAGTCGCCCGAATTCACGGACTTTCCTTAAGGAAATAATTCCCCTCACTGTACCCGAGGTTGCGAAATTTTTCTCTTAGGATAAAATGGTCAAACAAATCAACTGTAGCGGTACCTCAAACAATTGGAATATCGTCGAACTCACTGAACGTTTTGAGTGATCATACAGAATATTTTTAAGAGAAGAAGAACTTTTGTATTCTGAAAACTTTCGTTCATTTCAAAACATGTGAATGAAATCAGGTTTATATAGCCATAACATGCCTCTTTGAAAAGGTGGCAGTGGTTAAATTTAGAGATGTGACTTTTTTGAAAATGCATGTCTATTTACCCAAAACAGTACAATAGTTTTGCTGAAACAATATACCATTTCATAAAACAGTGCACCAGTTCAAAACAGTGCATTACTTCATTGAAGAATTGCATCTGTTCGAACCAATGTATTAGTTCAGAAAACATTATTTTGAAAATCTGCATCAGTTCAGTCAAAACAGAAATAGTGCATCAGTTCAGTCAAAACATTATATCCGTTACTGTTACTGCATGCATATAAATGGAGTATTAAACACAGAAAAATTTCCTGCATTTTTGTCATTGATTAGATTTCGTCAAATAAAGTTTATCCAAAAAGATAGGTCTCATCGATCCAAATCCAAAGCCGAACCGAGCGAGCAATGACGACGGTGCGAGGCATCTCTTATTTCTTGCCTCACTTATCATATGGAGTAAGTGTTCTTGATTATAAACACTTTCAAGTTCTCTTCTTCCACCAATATGGGAGAAAGAATAAACTTTCTAATTTGGGAGTGCACTTTCCATTTTAGTGTCTCCTTACCTCCACCATTTTACTCTCCATTTTTTCATTCACACTTCTTTCATACACTATGAACCCAATATAGGGTTAATTGTTGTTTCCTGCAACAACACCGTTCCATTGGTTTTTGATAAATCTAACTCCATTCTCTCCTCTCCGATCATTGAATCAAGCTCCAATTGTGAAGGTAATCCCTCATCTCACCGTTCCTCAATTTATCCTCTTCACTCAATCCTTCTCCATTGTTGGTTCCGCAGCTTTGAGCATAGGAGAATGGTACCTTTACTGCTTTCAGTAACCTTATTCCAAGCATGGCTACCTTTTGAGACCTTTCATTGTAGTTGCTTAGCCGTTTCCTAAGCTTTGATCGCTTTCTGAGATAGGACACGATCTCTCCTTCTCATGGGTGTGCACATTAGCTAAACCCGAGAGAGAAATAAGTTTTTTTTTCTTAAAAGTCATTTCATTAAGGAAAAAAGGACAGTTTTAGATCAAGTTACGTTACTTTCAATTATAAACAGATAACATTCTTTTATATATATATATATATATATATTTGTCACACCCCTTTTTCTCCCGTAGGGATCGAAGATCGAAGGATTTTTTCAATTAAAGTGACGATTTTAAATAGGAATTATTTTATTTACAGAGTCGCCATTTGGAATTGAGTTATGGTGTTCCAAGTCACCTTATTGAATCTCTAATCAAAAGGAAATGACTCTTTATTATGATCTGCGAAAACAGAAGACCGGGTAAGAAATTCTGTTGATCGAAGAAAAGGCGTGAGGCACCCCTCGAGTCCCGTGGTTCTAGCACGGCCGCTTTTATTGACTTAAACTATTTTGAATAAATTGTGTTAAGGCCTAAATTCGCTCATTTAATATATTAAAACTATTTAAAACTTTTACATTAAACTTGTGAAAATTAAGTTTAGAAAAATATTTGTCAAGGTGCATTATTGCATCCTTGAATTTTAAATGTCTTAGAAAGATGTGTATGCTGCATTCTTAATTGAGACAAATATTTTAAATATGTCTAAAACTTATCTAGCGTTAAAGGCATTTGTTTCGTCTCTCGTAAGCTCGAGACAATTTTATCGTATTCATTTTTATTCTCATTTTTGGTCTCTTTTCTTTACTATGATGGGTCTTGAATAAAGCCACAACCCATCTCGCTTATTCTTACCTTAGTTAATTAATACAAAATTACTCCGGCCTTAAATTTATGTCCTAAGCTATAAACATTTTTGGCTAAATTAAATCCCTCGATCACTCTTATATTAACTACAAATAATATACTCAATCATCAAACAAATAAAAATGAAAAAAGACATGCAACATATGAACATTATAATTAACTTCACATGAGAAGAAATCATAACAAAAAGAATACACATGAGAAGAAATCATAACAAAAAGAAACTAAATTTCAAATATATATAAAGTAGCGTATCTTTATATCGTTAGATTGAAAATTCTAATGATAAATTTGAGCAAAGGAGATTAGAAAATAAAAATTACCTAATGATTGTTTTTTATTTTAGTTTTTTTTTCCCTTGCAGTTTATGGTGTGGACAATGTTAATGTACTGAGAAAACAAATGAACAATAATATGTATCAGTGATTTTCTTTTTACATGTATTTTCTATTTCCAATTTTATATGCCGTTTATTATTGGTTCTCTAATTGAATATGTAATCCTATATCCTATAATCTCTATAAGACAAAAATGTGAGTTGTTGCAAAGTAAAAAAAAAATGTATGAAATGAAAGTAAATATTTCTTCATTTGTTGTTACTCGCATTAATTTAATTTCAAGAAAGTAAAAAAAAAAAAAAGAGAAAAGGACCATCTAATACTTATGTAATATGATACATAATTAAATCTAAGATTACTGAAGAAGAAAACATTTGAAATCTTAAACACCCCCAATTCTTCCAAATATTACCTTAGAGACTGGTAGATAGTTCCAATTTAAGCACCCCATTTTTACATAACAAAAGAATTCTTGGTTGCATAACAGAGAACAAACAATTTAAGATGATATATGGTAAACTACTCTAAAATTTAATAATCAAATGAAGAACATCAACACTTAAGAAAAATCGACCAAACCACATTATGAAACTATATTTATAACGGTCACATAAAATATTCGAATAACTAAATATAGAATTCATGATAACAAATTCATATAATTTTGCATACTAAATAATGTATGAAACGATTGAACGATTGCAACCATACTTCAATTCACAATGAAACTGATAAATATAAATATCACAAATTCATATAATTTTGCATACCAAATAATGTATGAAACGATTGAACGATTGCAACCATACTTCAATTCACAATGAAACTGATAAATATAAATATCATAGAATTAAATTAAAATCTATATAATGGACTAGTTAAAGGAAAAGCATGAATGACGTCATCGAAAACTCGATAAAAATCGAACTTAATCTCCAAAATCAAAGAAGTCTCATTTTTTTTTTTTTTACATTTGTTTCTCTACCGCTTTTTTTGTTTTTGATTTCTAACTCTCATTCGTTCTTTTTCTTTTTTGTTTGTTTTCCAATCTCCAGTATGTTTTGTTCCTGTTACCACTTAGTTTTTCTTTGGTTGTCTTTCTCCTTCTTTCCCTTCTGTTTCTAAGTTTTCTCTCAAGTTTTTCTTTCTTTCCACTCCTTTTCTCTCTAGTTTTCGTATTTTTTCTTTGTGTGTTGTTTTTCTGGTTCAATGTCCAAGTATGTATTTTGGTGGTCAGGAAGTTATATGCTGATGAGGGTTATATGCTGATGAGGGAGAGGTTGAGGAAAGTTGGGATACAGATAGGATCGGGTAGTTAAGTTATGATAATTATCTATTTTTTTAAAATAAATAATAATAATAATAATAATAAAAAAAAATATTAATTAATTAATTTTTATATTTTAAAACATACAATAAAAGTTTATAAATAATTTAAAACAAATATAATTAAGATAATAATAAAACTACTAGTCTATTTATTAAAATTAAAATTAAAATATATATTTTTTTGAATTTTCATATTATTTAAAAACAAAATAAAAAGAAAAATATTCCAAAAAGTAACTTTACTCATTATTTTTATTTATTTTCAACTAAACTTATTAAAAATGAAATAAAAATTAAAATAAATATTGGATAAAAATAAATATATTTAATGTCGACAAATAGATTAAAACTCGGTGAGAATAAAAAATCACGTGTCTACAATATTCACTATATGAAAAAATCTTAATCTGAACACACGACTGCGTAGCAGTCAATAAAAATTGTAATGAGGACATTTCAGACTTTAAACCTATGTCACTTATGCGTCTTTTATGGATTCCCCAGCATCTTCTGGATCATTATTCATTTTGTTCAATGATCTCAGTTCTTCTCTTTAGAGTTCAACATCTAAGTTTTAGGGTTCTTTCATGGACAACCCTTTCTAGCAGATTTTTGTTTCTCTCCTTCTCATTTCAAATCTATGCTATCAGATTCACTCAATTTCTTGGATTTTCCCCCAATTTAGCAGAAGTAGCAAAAAAATTTCACTGGTATAAAAAAATCTAATTAGTGCAGGAGGCGGCTAAACTTCGTGAATTTTAATTTGCGACTAGCTAGGAGCACCATTGGAATCGCCCTACATATTTATATATATATATATGAATTAAGGTGCACGTGTGAATGAACAAATGAGTTTTGCAAGGAAATTCACGATATTTGTTTTAGATTAATTGACAGAGGAAAAAGGACAACAATTTCTATATTTAATTATTTATTTCACGACTCATCTACGTAATTATATGATCAAGAATATTCAAGATAATAACTACTTTTTAAGGATTCTTGAAGTTGTTTTAAATTTAAATTTGATTAAGTGATTGTTAGGAAATTTTTTGTGTTTCTTGTGAGATATGCGGATAATATTTCTTTAAGGACGATAAATTATTCGTGCCTTGAACCTTTCTTTTCGATTCTATTCTTCAAATTAATTTTCTGGTCAATATTTGATTTTTTTTCATTGTTGCTTTCATTTTCTCCATTCCTTCCAAATTTTGATTAGGGGCTGACTGAATAATCGTCTTGGTCTCTGGGTGCGTGGTCATTTCCGTGGATCACGATAGAAAAGTAAATTCCCATTTATTTTAGTTGATGACCATAAGTATTACTTCGTACTTATTTTTTTTGACTATAAACTATTTGTAGACAATAATAATATTAACATAAGTTTATCTTTAAGCACGTGTTTACCCTTTAGACCTTTTTGAAGAAGGTTCCGTTACCAACATGTTTACTTCCATTGTAAGTAATGTATTTGGATTCAAAGCCTTGCGCGCTCTACGTCTGGAAGATCTGCGAGTCCCTCCTGCTTATATTAAAACTTTTCAAGGTCCGTCTCATGGGATTCAGGTTGAAAGAGATAAATTGAACAAGTACAGTCGTCCTCTGTTGGGATGTACTATTAAACCTAAATTGGGGTTATCTGCTAAAAACTACGGTAGAGCTGTTTATGAATGTCTTCGCGGCGGACTTGATTTTACCCAAGATGATGAGAACGTGAACTCACAACCATTTATACGTTGGAGAGATCGTTTCTTTTTTTCCCCCATTAAATTGTTAGATTCTAAACTTTCGTGTGACCAAGATGGAGAAAAAGAATTTTATTATCCAGGCTTCTAGAAGTTGACAGTAGTAATTGCTTGTTTATATGTAGTGCAGAGATTATTTTTATGAAGCGTTTGACTTGGTTTATATACTATTGATTTATTTTTCAAAATTATTTGAACTGAAACGGGTTAACCATGGGTTTGAAGAAAAGATAAAAAGGTAATTTAATTTTATATCTTTTGATTTTTCGTATGCAATTCATGTATCAATCAATCCATGCATATTTATTCCATACCATATTATACCATAATTAATTAGTTGTGTGGATAAATATACAATCTCTTTTCTCAAGTCTTATTCAAACTATGAATTCAATTGATTAGGCCTTTCCACAAGAGATTCCCAGTCTTACACTTACACGAAAGGGTAAAGGATTTGACAGGAGGTTCTATGAATTCCATCTTTAGATCACCATTCATGCACCCACTTTTTGAAAATTATTATTAGGGGCTCCAGTCTTACACACGGAAGATTGAATTGTCTGAATCAATATTACAATTGGTCCATTAAATTATATCAAAATTGGCAGGATCTGAAAGACGAATCAAATCCTATTCAAAATTTGATAATGTATCAAATTTTATACCATGACATAATTTTATTCAATCTATCAAATCAAACAACAACAACAATAACATACCTCGTATATTCCTACTAAGTGAGGTCTGAGAAGGGTAAATGTATGCAGTCCATATCACTGCCTCAAATGTGAGATAGAGAGGTTGTTTCCGATAGACAATTTATCAAATCAAACGGGTTGTTAAATTTTTGAACTTCTTTCTAGAACAAGTCTCTTTCTCAACATTTCAAGAACCAGAGGAGTGGTAAAGTTAGAATTTATTTTGAATGGTCCATAGATTGGGACATGCTACCAAACAAGCCAGTTCTTCAAATATAATGAATTGTCTTTTCCTTAGCCCACCAACAAAACCACGAATAACGAATTCAATCATAGATATTTTTTAGCTAATACATGTCAAAAAGAATAGGTGATTAATGTGTGACTCTATCAGTAGGACAAATGTGTTGTACAACAACTTAGTGAGAAAACAAAATTAAAGAAAAGAAATTCGTGTGAATAAGATATAAGACTCAAATTTACTATTCTTATAAGAGATGGATTTCATTATAAAATGATAGATTAATAAATACAGTAAAAATAATGTTTGCCTGTCATTTTGAGATTTTATTCTTTAAGAAATAATTGATATTATTGAGTTTTAAAATTCACCGGTGAAATTCTATGATAATCTGAAATTTCATTTATAAAATTTAAAATTTCATGACAATGATATTTTTTTTTAATTTAAAGAAAGTAAAAAGTAGGAAAAATTACAGAAAGTAACATATTTAATACTATAATTACAATAAATGACAACACTTTTGTAAAATTACAGTTTATAGCAAGAGTAGTATTATTTTACTCATTAACTAGGCAAGTGCATGTTTTACTCTCACTACTTTATATTTTTCTATTTTCACTCCACTATTTCAGCTCCTCCAAATAGTCATATCTTTAACCCTTTTTTTTTCATCTTATTTTTTATTTTATTTTCTTTTTATTTTTTTATTTCCACTTTATTTTCTCTCTTCTATTTCTCTTTTTTTTTTCTTTTTACATTTTTTTTTTTCCTTTTTCATATTTGAAGATAATTATCTCCATGATCTTCAAGATTTCAAAATAAAACATCATTACTGTCTTTCACTCTCTTATATCTCTACCTATTTTTTTCTTGTTAGTATTTTTTTCATTTTATTTTTTTATTTTGATTTATTTTTCTTTTTCATTTTTTTCTTTCCACTTTATTTTCTCTCTTCTATTTCTTTTTTTTTTTCCTTTTACAATTTTTTTCCTTTCTCATATCTTTTTTTTTCTATTTTATTTTGTTTCTTTTTTCTTTTATTTTTACACTTCTATTTCTCTTTCTTCCTTTTTTTTTCACTTCTCATTTTTTTGTTTTTTTCTTTTTATATTTTTGTTTTTTTTCGTTATTTTACCCTTCTATCTCTAACTTTTATTTTTGAAAAGACAAATATGTATATCACATACACATGTTCAAAAAACATACAAAATTCATAACCATACAGATCTGGATATGTATTTACAGTACAAAACATACATATGTATTTACGAAATACATATCATATTCATATTAAATAGTAACAAACATAACTATACTATATATCTTCATATGTGCTTGCGAAATACAAAGGTGACCCATATAGAATAAGAATATACATATGATCAGGTATATATTCTGTAAATACATATGCAGAGCTATATATATTTTATACGGTGTTGAATTTGTCTTTGACCTGTACATACTATGTCATTTTAGAGGGTAACATATGTACGTATTTGTTTTCTTTTACTGTTTTAAGATATGTATATGTATATAGTTTTCATTTTTGTTATAGAGATTTTGTGTCCTGTATATTTATATATACATGTGAGTCAGATATGTATTTCTGTAAATACATATGCAGATATATATGTGTGTTTTTTACCGTAAATGCATATGCAGATCTGTATGTCTATTTATTTTGTATATTTTTTGAATATGTATATATGATATAGATATTTGTCTTTTAAAAATAAAAGATAGAGATAGAAGAGTGAAAAAAAAGAAAAAAACAAAAAAATAGAAAAAAAAAAACGAAAAATGAAAAATAAAAAAAAAAAAGAAGTGAAAAAGGAAAAAAAAAAAAGAAAGAGAAATAGAAAATAGAAATAGAAGTATAAAAATAAAATAAAAAAATTTTAAAGAAAAAAAAAAGAAGAAGAAGAAAAAGAAAAAAATAAAAAAAAAAAGGAAAAAAATGAAAAACGAAAAAAATAAATAAAAAAATAAAAAGGAAAAAAAAGAAGAGAAATAGAAGAGAGAAAATAAAGTGGAAAGAAAAAACTGAAAAAGAAAAAGAAATTAAAAAAAAAAAAGATAAAAAAATTAAAAAACTATCAAGAAAAAATAGTTAGAGATATAAGAGAATGATATTTTGAAATTTTGTAGATCATGGAAACAATAATCTTCATATTTGAGTTTGATTTGAAAAAGGAATCTACTAATTTAAATAAGAGTAATTTATGAGAATTTAATTAGATGGGATAATTATTCCTTATTACTCCACTAATTTGAGTAAAATAAAAGCAGTTAATCTTGTTGTATATGTATTTGTATTGCAACAGTTTACTTAAATACAAAATACAATTTGCTATTTTTTGTAATTATAAAACTGTTGTTATAAAAGTTACAATTAATGCTCTATAATTGCTATTTTTGAAATTTTCCCCGAAAAGTACTGTTATAATTTTATCCATTAATGTAGGTGATGTGTCGTATTATATTACTGGCTATTTGTGAATTGGACCCTATAATGTGGAATGTTTATGCTCAAATGTGTTGCTAATCAAAACAGCCAGCCCATAGGGTTTGAAATTCTGATAAACTAAGTTAATTAGATTCTTTTACACCCATGACAAAACTTGATACTACTTATTTTTTTTTTGTTTCCATCGGTGTTCGGTGTTTGGATTGGAGCCCCGACTAATCTGGATCGCGCGTTGCAGGGCCCATTAAGGTGGCAGGCACCCAATAGAGTTTTCTCCATACTCAGGGTCGAACCCTCGAACTCTAGTTAAAGGTGGAGCAGCTCCATCCACTGCACCACAACCCATGTTGGTTGGTACTACTTATTTTAGTTGTATAGAAGAAAGTAATATAATTTTATCTTTATGCACGTGTATTTTCCTTTCAAAATTTAATTTATACAGTGGAAATACTCTTACCAAATAATTATTGGTAGTAAATTCTGGACTTACCAATAAAAAATATAAGAAATTTTAAAAATCTTACTATCCACAGTTCTACAAGTTGGCAAAGACGGAGGGATCGATGGCCAAGAGGTAGAGATTGGGAAGATATAATGAACACAAAATGTCACTTATGATAAAAAAAATTTCTTACGATTAAGGAAGTCACCTAATTATTTTTAATGAATTTGTTTTTTAAATAAAATTTTGAAAATTTTATCCAACACAACATGAAAAAATAAAATAAATATTTTTCAGAAAATATTTCCTCCGGATCAAACGCACCCTTAGAATAGAATATTCAACCAAATTGATGAGCCTTGGACCTTGCTAGCTAGTGCCAATTTTAAAGCCAAAAAACGTTGAATTAATGAGACTGGATGCATTTACACTATACATTGTACATCGTACTATGTATATTTGCTATTTAGGTTTCTATGAAAAGATGCATACTGCCAATTAAATTCTATTTCCACGTACGACTCGTCACATGCACTGTATAAATAAATTCATTAATATTGCTTGAACGAAACCTGCTAGTTAAAAACAATGCCGTCAACTCCTCCACATCCACCGGATCCGCCGCAAAATGTCGATATCATCATGGAAGAAACGGAAGGAAAAAATAAAAAACATTCCTTTAAGGAGATCCTAACAGATAAGGCTCAAGATCTCAATAAATCTTTTATTACCGGCAGTTACTTCCCGCCAAAAGCAAATATTGCTGATGGGGAATCCATAATTACTTTCCGCCAAAAGCAAACATTGCTGATGGGGAATACATACTCCTATCAAATCTTGACAAGGAACGGATCTACCACCCTTGGCGCTATTCTGTGATAGTAAAGCTAATGGGCAGGAAGATCTCCTATCGATTACTCAAATCCAAAATAATGAAACTTTGGAAGCCGTCAGAACCTCTAGTCTTGATCAACTTAGGGCATGGATTCTTCACGTCTAAATTCAACAAGGAAGAGAACAAGATAAAAGCATTACATGGCGGACCGTGGTTCATTGTTGGGGGCTTCCTCTCAGTAGTTGCTTGGGAACCCAATTTTGCACCTTCGATCCAAATGATGACTCACACTGCAATTATGGTCAGGTTACCGCAACTCCCTACGGAGTTCTATGACTATCTGATACTCGAGAAAATCGGCAACCATCTGGGCTCCTTACTCAAGATCGACTCTTGTACTTCCTCAACCCTTCGAGGAAGATACGCACGTCTCTGTATACAAATCTCTTTGGGACACCCAGTCAAGAAGATAATCACAATTGGAGAGTATACCCAGCCAGTGAAGTAAGAAGGAAATGGCGTCCTATGTGTGGGTTGCGGTAGTAGGGAACACCCTTAAAAGCTATAATTTCATACCACCGCCTCAAGATCCGCCTATTGCAAGCTCATCCACCATCGTTACAGCCACCGAGGGCAAATCAGAAGACATGTAGACCCTACTAAGTTTCCCCAATAGAAAAGTACAGAAAAGCAGAGCTTCAGAACAGGTACCACATACTGGATCTCGGGAAGGTAAGTGCCCTCACCATACTACCCCTTCCCATAATACTTCTAAGAGATTGACTACGCCCTCTCAGACATCGAAGAGATCTAAAGATTCCTCTTTAGTGACTCTTGGATCTAAACTGGATAACACTATTGATAATATTGAAGGGCAAGGTCACCACAGGGCACGCAGTTCCAATTCTCATTCCCAAGGGACTATTTTAGTAGATCATAAAATTCCTCATCTTAACAAAAGAATAGATCCAATGCTTTGGAAAAAAATATTCTTGAGGTCAGGAATGTTCAGATGAACACTGTAGATGACAAAACCCTTAAGGTCATGTCTATTAATGCTTATGCTACCCCTGGGAGATCAACCCATTTAATAGAGGATCATAACTCCTTTGAAAGGGGAGCTAAAGAAACCCCAACCGTCCAGGACATGAATATTGGGGTCACATCTCTTAACTCCTCCTTTACCAACCAACATCCCCCTTCTAAAAATAGTAAATATCTCCCTAACAACCACCAGATGCAAAACCCCCAAAATTCCAATGAAAAAAGCTCAGAAGCTGACATCACCAAATACCCCCCTCCAAAGACCCCCATCTTCTTGGTGACTGCACCTTATCATCAGGATCACTCGCCAATATCCTGGTTGGAACTACTCCTACAAGACTTCCTCATGACACTCAATGTTTGCATTGGGAATCAACCTATGATCCTGACCTTGCAAGACCCTCACTACCTGGCCAATGTAGTAAAGGAAGTAATAAATCACTCAGTCAACTTATTGGGCAACCAATTATGGATACAAACCCTCCTTCTGGACCAAGTATCCATGAACTCTGTACACCTATAGACTCAGGATCAGATCTACCTTCCCTCTTAAATATTTCTGACTCTACCCTTTTTCCCAACTCAATCTTCCAATGCAATACTAGTGGGTTCTTTCTTCATGCCATGGAACCCTATGATCCTCTAAATGAGCCAACAACTTCCCCAAATACCAGAAGTATGGGAAGAAAACCAAGAAGATAAAGAAATTTCCAACCTAAAAAATCTGAGGCAATGCAACCAGGATCTAGAAGAGATCCTACAAAACCTTAGAGATCTAACCCCAAAGACTTTTCTTCTAAAAGATTACTTTCAAAAAGAGTTCAAAAAGCCATTAAGAAAAGTTATTATTGTACTTTGTACAAAAATACATATGACCTTCTCTCTGACCCTGAAGACAATGATGGATCAGAACCCAGGGATAACACTGAGGCCATTCAGAGCTCCCAACCCCACTCAATTCAAGGGGAAAGGGAAGACTGTAATCTCCATACCCCCAATTCCAATTTACCTAATGATAAACTTCATTATTTGGAATGTTAGGGGAGCCCACAGTGCAACCTTCAGAAGGCAGTGTACCTCTCTAGTAAAGCTTCATAATCCTTCCATTTGATTCTACTTAAGACAAAGATGGTTGAGCACAATGGTATCACTTCTGATCTTGAATTTGATCATCAAATCCAATCCCCTACTATTGGCAGAGTTGGAGGAATGGTTATCATGTGGAAGGAAAATCTCCTGAAACTTGAGGACATCTCCATCACTCAGTAGTTCAGCCATACCAGAGTTAAGGTACTCCATTCCTCTTACTCTTGGCTCGTTACTGCTATATATGCTAGCATTGACTTTTCCATAAGAACTTCCTTATGGGATAACATTATAAAACTGGCTCAGAACCACAGCAATGCTTGGTTCTTAGGGGGATACTTCAATAAAGTCCTCTAGGCCAGTGAAAAGTATGAGGGTAATAAGATAAACCCCTACAGAATCAACATCTTTTGGAATTGTCTTAACTTCTGCTAGTTGACTTAGGTTTTAAAGGTAGCAGATACACTTGGACCAACAGAAAATACAAAAAGAGGGAGCGTTCTCATCCTTGAAAGGCTAGACAGATGTATGGCAAATAACCCCTGGATTAATAGGTACCCTGACACTTCCATCACTCACCTACCTAGGACATACTCAAAGCACTGCCCAATGCTTGTAAATCTCTCCAATCTCAATCAAAACCATTCCAATAGACCTTTTAGATTGGAGCTTATGTGGACCAGATACCCCAATTTTAAGAATGTGGTTCACCAATCTTTCCACCCCCCTATTTCTATTCTGCAAGCTATCAGCAACCTCCAGCACTTGGAATAAAGAGTCTTTTAGGAACATCTTCAAAAAAATAAAAAGACTGATAGCTAGGATTGAGGGAATTCAAAGATCACATCATTATGCTTCCAATGCCTTCCTGCAAAACCTGGAAAGTGATTTTACCTCTGAGTATGACACCATGCTTAAGTTTAAAGATTCCAAAATTAACTGGCTCCATCAAGGGGATTCAAATACCAGGTTTTTCTATGCATCTACCCTCAATAGAAGAAGGGGGAACAAAATCCTCATTCTGAAGTATGAGGCTGGGAACTGGATTGACAACCAAACTGACATAGCCAACCATATCATTGACTTATTCTCCTCACTCTACACAATCAGCCATATGGCCTCACCAAACATAAACCACCCCACTCATCAGACCTTTACTTTCTACAATCCTCTTACACCTTCTGACCTTTCTTTGCTAGCTTCTCCTTTAACTGACTCTGAAATCACAAGGGCCATAAAATATTTTAGTCCTATGAAGGCCCCAGGGCCAGATGGCATTCAGCCTATTTTTTTCTAAAAGTACTGGGAAATAGTGAATCCTAAGATTATGTGATTCTGCCATGACACCTTCAAGACTAGCATTATGGACCCCTCTGTAAATAATACTTTTTTATGCTTAATCCCTAAGTGTCAAATGTTGTTTTAATAAAAAAATTATAGGCCCATTGGCCTGTGTAATACCCTTTACAAACTCATCACAAAAATTATTGTCTTCAGAATAAAACCCCTTCTTCATAAGATCATTGGTCCTAGTCAGGCAAGCTTCCTTCAAAACAGGAAAGCCTCTGACCATGCCATGATTGTTCAAGAATTCATAACACATTTCAAGAGGATAAAAGGTAAACAAGGCAGTATGATCCTAAAAATTGATCTTGAAAAGCCTTTGACAGACTGGAATGGTCCTTCATCAAGGATACACTCCAGTTCTTTGCTTTTCCTCAACCACTCATCTCCCTAATTATGTGTTGTGTCTCCACTACTATCATTTGTATCCTCATAAATAGATCTAAGTCTCAACATTTCAAACCTAAAAGAGGCATTAGACAAGGGGACCCTCTCTCTTCTTACTTCTTCATTCTATACATGGAGAGACTATCTAGAATCATTGACTCAAAAGTTTCTAATAAAGAGTGACAATCCATAAGTATCTTCCATCATGTCCTGTCCATTTCCCATCTATTTTTTACAGATGATTTAACTCTCATCTCAAGAGCCAACCCTCAGGCATGTCTAGCCATAAATCATGCCTTCAATGATTTCTGTGCTAAATAAGGCCAACAAGTCAACCAAACCAAGTCTAAGATAATATTCTCTTCAAATTGCAAGGACACCACTATATCCTCCTGCACTACCCTCTTAAAGATCAAGCCTAGTGACACCTTTGGCAAGTACTTAGGATTTCCCATTTTCCATGCTAGACCCTCCAACACTGATTTTCAATTCATTATTGACAATATGCACAAAAGATTGAGTGGGTGGAAAACTAATATGCTTTTCATGGATGGAAGGCTCATCCTAGCCAAGTACACCCTTGCCTCAATCCTCTCTCATGTTATGCAATTCATTAAACTCCCTGACAAAATTACTAAAACCATCAATTAAATTCAAAGGAATTTTGTCAGGGGCAGTACAACTAATAAGAAAAAGATTTATCTGCTCAGTTGGGAGAGAATCTCCAAGCCTAAAGCAAAGGAAGGGTTGGGCCTAAAAAAATATGAGATAAAAAATGAGGCTGCTTATGCTAGCCTAGCATGGATAATGTACCATAACACCCAATCTCTTTTGGGCAAAAATCCTCTCCAACAAATACTGTAGACAACACCAAAGAGGGTTAAACCAAAAATTTTGCTCCAGAACTTAGAAATGATAAAGTAAGGATGGTTAACCTACAAATAATAAAGCAAGGATGGTTAACCTACATGAAAAACCAAAGATGGACTGTCCATAGAGGGAACAAGGCCAGATTCTTCTTAGACAAATGAATCCCCAACTACCAATCTATTAGGAGTTGCATTTCTAGCCCTTTGAACAATGGTGAAGACAAGCTCACTGTTAACACAATTCACAGACATAGAACATGGAATCTTGATGCCATATCCTTTACTCTACCCCATGATCTCATGAACATTATCACCAATACTTACACCCCCCACCAAACTGTGAAAGAGGACAAAATCATCTGAGATCGTTCCCCAGATGGTAAGTTCACCATGAAAAGCACATGCAACACTATTCAATCCAAAAACATATGTTCCTTACCTGAACTTGATAATGAATACATTTGGATTTGGAATCTCCGAACCCCAAATAGGATTAAAACCTTCCTTTGGCTCCTCAACCACAATAGACTCCCTACTGGGAGTTACCTCAGACACCTGGGGATGGAGGTTCCATCACACTATACTCAATGCATAAATCTAGAAGAAGACATCTCCCACATCTTCTTCCAGTGCCCTAAAGCCAAAGACTTCTCGGATGGAATTGCTTCTAAAAGTATCTTCATCGCCTCTTTCAACTCTACCTCCCTCAATAGCCACAACTGGGTTGAAACCTGGAAAGCCCTTGGGAACAAACCTTTCAACAACTGGTACTCATGGGACATCATCCTTCCCTTTTACATGTGGAATATCTGGCTAACCAGAAATCATAACTTGTTCAACAAAAAAATGTCAACATCTCTATTGAACACACTTTAGCTCATACCAATTAATATTCCCTTACCATTATGAATCCAACCAGCTCTCTAAAGACTTCTTCTACTATTTACCTCAAATGGGAACCCCCTAACCAGGGTTTCTATAAACTTAACACAGATGTGAGTGTTAAAACAACAACTGGGACCTGCTAGAGTAGGGTGTGTGTTTAGAGACCATAAAGAAAATTGGATCCTAGGCTTCATAAGAGAGCTTCCCTATGCAGATGTGCAGCAGGAAGAACTCATAGCAATCCTCGAAGGCCTTAGGATAGCCCACTCTAAAAATCTGACCCCCTTGGAGGTCAATTCAGATTCCAAAACCGCCTTAGAAATGATATGCACTAATCACCTTGGCTACTGCAATGTTATTTCGGAATGCAGGTTCTTAATGCAGAGATTGAGCAACCTAATATTGAAGCACTCTTGCAGGCAACAAAACAAGGTCGCTGATGCATTAGCCAGATCCAGGGGAGGGGAGACAACTTTTGATCATGTGCAAATTTTGACAGTTCCACTTTCGTTTGCGGAAGAGCTATTGAAAGCAGACAAGTTAGGGACTGCCTTTCCTAGAAGGGTTGCATTAAATTATGAAACTAATAATAATACAGCTACTTACCAACATGATTTAGGGGACCCAGAGGGCCCCTACAATCCGTCTTGTAACAACTCTATTTAACTATTAATATTATGCTCCCTTCTCACAAAAAAAAATTCATTAATATAATACCTGTAAGTTGCCTCACAGGAGCCCTTCATTGAAAACCTCCAAAATTGAAGACTTTGGTAAGTTACACAACCAATTTTTTCATAACTAGTTAAGCGTACGTGCGTTACACGTGTATCTCATATCAATTAATAAAATTATATATATAATTAAGAACTATGTTATTAAAATGTAGCAGTTGACATTAAAATAAATTCTATGACTATTTTGAATAATATAAATAAATATTGTATCTCAAATATTATTTGTTGTGTCTCACTTGATCTTTTTTCACTAATATTTATTTAGTTTATGTACTTTTTCTTTGCGTTGGTTGGTTGTTTTACCATGATAAAGTCTTTTAATACCGACCTTAATAATCTTCTTTAAAGTACAATATATATCACAAAGTTGGCAATCCATTAACAAAAGTTACATTCTAAGTCGTAAAATTTATAAAAAAAAAAAATACTTGTAAACCTAAAAAAATGTTGAATCGAAATTACATTATGTCATGCGGAAGATATCGATTGTAAAATTTGGTCGTGGTAAATTAAATTAGAAAGAAAACTATGATAAAAATCATAATATTCAATATAATTTTATGAAGTGAACTAATATTTTAAAATTAACGCTAAACAGAAAATAGAGTTCAATATACGTAAGAAAACAAACACTGACATACAATGATTTTTAGCTCATTTTTTTATTTTTTAATTCATGGGACCTGGTTGTTATTTCTGTTCGTATGTTGGTCTTGCCATGTTACGCAATAGTAAATACATTTCATTATACGAAAAAACATGTGATTTAGCTTCTTCCCCAAAATATGATTATGGAGGAAACTATAATTTTGAGTATCTTGAATTCTAGAAAACATAACTTATCTGTATTATATCTAAATTTGGTAAATTGTGTATAGAAATTAAGTGGATATATATATATATATATATATATATACTAACATGGGCAAAGTAAAGTAGGTCCAAGGGACCTTATAATATATGGTATATGTTGAATTCCCTATTGCTTCTTCATGTGTTTACTTCATATTTTGAGCTTCTTTTTAAAAAATACTGATTTTGTCACTGCATATTATTAAGTGAATTTTAAATAAAAGTATATGATGTATCTTAATCATTATCAAATTAAAGCTATTGATTGTGTTGAATCCGTAAGAAGAATTGTAGTTCCTCTCTTAAACATAACACGTAAATTAGGAAAAGAAGATATGTCAGAGCATAGTTAATGTATTTGATTTGCTTAAATACTTGTATAATAGTCATTGTAGTGATGTTGGTATTATATCTGAAGTATAAAGGTTCTTTAGAAATGTTGATTAAACTTTTTGTCTTCCCTAAATCTCATATAGCTATGCACCTTTTGAGCTAAATAGTTCTTATGTGATGTTGAAGATGAGCAAAAAGTCATGCAATGTCACTGTTCGTTTTCCTTACGTATATTGGACACTAATTTGGTTTAGTGTTAATTTTTAAGCATATAAGTGACTTTAACATTTTTGGGTTGTGAAGAGTAGCATTAAGAGATGACTTCTCTACATCTCGTATACTTGTATATTGTCCATTAGTATTTATGTTGCCTAGCTATTAAAACTTTTTATGTTCTTTCTTTATGTGGTAGTTAGTTGCCGATACATACTAACACAAGTTGAGTTGAGCTTAAACCTTAAGGAATCATTTGGTTGGAAAAAAGTTATTTCGAGATAATTAATCTCCGGAGCTATTTCGGAATTAGTTATCCTACTATGTATATGAAAGCATTATCCTATCGTTATGATATAAATGATCGGATAAATAATCCCGGTACTAACTAATACCTCCAACCAATCATGGAATAGTCCTTCATTTTATCCAGCGACTATCTATCTCTTATACCTCACACCAAACGACCCCTAAATGAATAAGTAAGTGCGGGCCTCATTGCGGAAGGTTTATGTGCAACATAAGTTCCACTGAATTTAAGTTACATATATCAAACACATATATTTATACTCCTGTTAATATAAAGCGAGCTATTTAGTTTTATTTACATGCTTTGCACATGCACATTGTGGCATTAAAATGATAACAACACCAATTTGTTTTAAAAAAGCTAATAAAGTTACACTAAAAGTTATACTTAGTTAAACAATGAAAATGAATTGTATTATATTGATACAATAACTGAATTTAATATCTTTTAAACCGGCAACAAATTAGTCGAATTATCTATATAATATTTGTTACCCATGATAAACTATTTTGATTAAGACACTTTTTATTTTGATTTTTCTTTTTTTTTCATTTTCCTCAAGCGTTGAAAATACCTAATGAATTTTTATTAATTTATAAGGCAACTAATAAATATAAGAAAATTTAAAAGATTTCAACGTTAATCGTAAATTTTGGGAAGATCATTTAAACTAATTTTGAGATGGATGATTTATATTAGATAATCAAATAAAATTTTTAGGAGAAATAGTAAATGACTATTATCACAAGTGTCTTTCTCGTGATGAAATTTTTTGCATAAAAATCTACTACATAACTTTTCCTTATACCTTTATATAACATCACCCGTAAACTATTTTCCTATTTAGTTAGTGTAATAATTTTTCTTTGGTAAAAATTTGTTTTTCAAAATAAAATTTACATAATTTCTCTCGTAGAGAAACTTGATTATAATTCATAGCTTTACTTTTTGAAAAATCCAATTTAATTCCTAATGGAATTGATATTGTCATAGCAATTCCTTATAGATTTTCCATGTCATAGGTGTTGCATCAGGTCAGGTCCTTAAAGGACTTTTTAATCTAATTTCTTGGTTTGGATAATTCAATAGTCCCTGTTAGTATTTATACATACATTCAAAATTTAGTGCAGATCTTCTCAACACTAATGATTTATTCATTTATTGTCGTATATTCAAAATTCACATTGAGAAAAGTGTGTGGTAACTTACTTCCAAAGATTTGATTCTCCAAGCTTTCCGCGGGTAAAAATTCATAAACTGAGAGCTATTATAATCCTCCGAGCATTATCCAATAAACTTCTTAGTGAAGAGTGAAAAATCAAACTTCTTATTCCAAGATTCATCTGCACCTTATTATTCATTCATCACCCATACTTTATAGTTGTTCACATTTTTACTATTCCAAGAATCGATTATCATAGAAAGATAGCCATTTAGTACGAACCACAAGTTTCACGCTAGAGTGGATATCAACAATATAAGGATTGGGAAACTTAATCCTTTCAAAAACTTGCTTATATAAATCAAAAGAAGTAACCAAATTCAATCTATCATCATCATCATCATCACTACACGACATCCAATACAAATATCCATTAAAATAAATTGCAAACCCGCCCTTCGGAATCAAACCACACGAAGTACATCACCTCCCAAGAATCCAAACTCATCATATAAACCCAAACCTTACCATCCTAACCCCCTTATTTTTAAATGATGAAACTTTAACAATCTTCTAATTCTCATTCTCAGAAACGTAACCAAACATTATATACGGGAAAAATGGATTTGAAAAAAACAACGGAGATTCTAGAAACCTATACTTTCTACTCGCAACGTTCCACAAATAATACTCAGATTAAGCAGAAAACCTAATATGAGATTGTCTTTTAGCATTTATCTTCCTCCCATAGCTTTGTTTCTGCTATTGTAGGAAACCTTGGTAAGATAAATTATTGGTCGTAAAAACTATTCTTGGCGAAGCTGAATCTCATGTTTCATCGAGAAGAATTCATTATTAAATACAGTGAATATTCTTTGGAAAACATGTGATTCAAACACATATTTCTTATGAACTCTCTTTCATGAACTACATATGGCTCTACGAAGTTTGCTGCAGTATCAAGATTCCAGCCAACAGCTTTTATCATGCTGATTAATGGCTTAGGCAAGTTGTGAATGACCTATATACAACTTCCACGACTGAGCTGAAAAACTCAAGAGTATGCCACGGAGAAAACCTGAAAAAGAGATAAAAACTGAGACAAAAACCGAGCCAAAATTTTATAGGTTGTATCTCATTTTTATATCCGAGTTCTATTGTAAGAATGAAGATTAATTCCTCGATCTACCACAGTTTTAGAAAATGCCAAGGTTGTTCTAGTAGTCGTAGTATTATATCCTTGTTTTTTGTTCACTCAATTAATCGTAGTATAATCACTGTTTTTATCTTGAAGCCGAGGGTCCATTGAAAATGGTGCTCTACTTATAAGGTAAAGGATAGGTCTGAGTACACCATACACTTTTCAAACACTATTTTATGAGATTACATTATGCATGTTGTTGATATATAACACCATTCATAGATGATTTTTCTATGGAAAACCACAAAGAAAAATGCACCAACACGCATTCACAGATGATTTTTTTACTGACCGAAAAACCACAACAACTAACTATTGAGATTTTGGACTGCCTAGATACATACTTGGTGAAGTTTAACATACACTTTTCTTGCCACGAGCAAAAAGATCAAGTTCAAGATAATAAAGATAAAGAATTTAATAGACAATTTACCAGAAACCTAATTAGTGTAAATGCATATCGAATAAGCAAATAAGGTTTTTATACAAACAAAAGTAGCATAAACTCGATCGCAAGCATGACAAAACAAGCTGAAGCTTTTAGGCGGCGAGCCTGCGATGACAAACAACGTATGAAACAATGCACATTGAAGAAAGGTGTTTTCTCCACATACATACATACATACATACATACACACACACACACACACACACATATATATATATATATATATATATATATATATATATATATATATTGCATAAATTAATTCTAACTTAATCATCACATTAAAAAACCTTCTTCCCTTTTCTGTTGTAATTCAAACAAAACACAAAAAATAAATTGAAGATTAGATATAAAAAACTCACCAGGTTGAGGAAAAAGAGAGGAGGAGAAACACATGATTTTTTGGAAAAGCGTTTATTTTCTTTGAGGTGGGAAGTTTGTACAGAAACAAAAACCCTCATATATTCAATAGTCCTTAATTAGAGAAGCAAAACATCCCATATATTATAGGATTCTTCCATTTATATATTTTAGGAGTTTGGACAAAAATAAAACTTTCCATATATTTATTATAATCAAATTTAATTATAATAATTATAGGAAAATAGTAAAAAGATGTTTTTATCTATTGAATAGTCTTTTAATGAAGTAAAAAGTTCAAATCACTTTTTTAAGGGTCTTCACACTTTTAATATTATATATATAGAGAGAAGATATTGATATGGATTATAGATATAGATTATAAATATATGTCGTTAGTTATAATGTTATAATTGGAGAAAAATTATCCAATTCTTATGAAATTAATTAATTTTCATAGAAAAGTCAAGCGTGGCTAACAATTAGTGTGATAATAATAGTTATATATAGCCAGTCAGAAAGATTACTTCCTCATACACAGTGTTCATCTAACTCAATTTTACAAGAGAAACAATTAGTGTAACGTCATTAACCTATAGATTGATCATTGAAGGTAACACACACACCAAAAAAAAAAGTATTTGCTAAAATATCACCCTATTTTGAGCTCTCTGCTTTATCTTTCAAGTCACAGGTATTGAACTTCGGTTACAAAGCTTTAAAAACAAAATAAGATACTATCCACTGTTAAGAAATGAAATTAAATAAAAAGGCCAAAAAGAACTGCATGCATGGCGTGCTAATTATATTTAACTTATAAATTATAATTAATATTGTGTATAAATCTTGACTTTTTGTACTAATATAAAATTCTTACTAGGTTTTCTTTGAATTCAAGTCCTGATTGCCTATCTTATCCAATATTACTTAAGTACAACTCCAGGTCATATATAACTAATTAACAAATAGGTTAAAAAGTAATTCAAACAAGACACCTTGAATAAGCCTATCTGACAAATTAAGGAAGCTTATGAGAAACTTAATCGTATCAAAATCATGCATGCATCTTCTCCATAACATGTTTCAAAGAGGAATATAAGCATATTATATTTTCATTGACAATATAAAGATAATTTTTATATTATTTGATGAATGAAATTCAACATTGCAGATGGATGAGTTTTCTGAACTCTTCATATAACTTTGGCGATTCTCCCAGCTAGTTTTTGAGGTTATGTTTTTGGCCCAAGGTTCATTTAAGATGGTTTCGGTGCCAGACCACCAATTTTAAACTCTCGGATAGATTGTGCATCCTTCTAGTACCGAATAGTATCTGGGCGTGCGAGGAGGTGATGAATGAAATCTCACATGGGAGATGAATGGGCTCCTTTACTTGGACTCTTAATATGGCTTAAGCAATAATTCTCCGCCGTTAATGAGTTAGCTTTTGAGATTAAGCTAGACTTATAGTTCATTTAATATTATGATAACATGTAAGATATCATCTTTGCTACGTTGCAAATGAATATTTCTTAAGACATTTATTTATAATTGTTAATATGCAATTGATTTGGTTTTATAAATTATTTTACAACCATCGATATGTAAAACTTTTAAATCCAATTGGAAAAGGTGCCGCAGATTTTTTCATATCTATACAAAGCGCTTAAATATGACTATTCATAGATTAGGGATCCTTTGCTAGGGTAACTAGTGTTTTAAAAGGCGGTGGCATAAGGCAGGGTGTTTTAGTTAGCGTCGGGTGAGGCATAAGTTTTGAGGTGATGGGGCGTAAACCCTATATATGAATCTTTCAATGATATTTCTGTACTTCCTAATAACTCATGTGAGTTATGCCCAATTTTCACCTACGAATGGACTAGGTTGCCTAACATGTTCCAACATAAGCAGTAAAGACAGTAAATAATGAATACAATAGTTTTACGTGGAAAATACTCGACTCACAAAAGGTATAAAAAACTGCGACTTGTACCTCTACAGGATTTAATCCCAACTTCACTAAACACAATGTGCCTCTCAATGAAAGATTGAAAACTCTGTAACCTAAGAAATTATAACCTCTAATTCCTAATTATTCAATAATAATCTCTCTGGACTATTGAATCCCACTTCAAGTTAGAATTTAGGTTATAGAATTCTTGCAACCCGAGGAACCAACTCTAATTCCTAAAAATACACAAAACTTGAAGGTTTGTGTTTCCAAATCATCGAGTTAGCCCAACACTACTAAAAAAAAGAGAAAAACCGACCACAAAAATTGACCGCAAGTGATCGGTTTTCCTCAATTTCCGACCACAAAACCGACCAAAGTGTGTGCTCGGTAAAATTGTGGTAGCTTTTTAAAAATCGACCGTATGTGGTCGATTTTTTTTAAAATATATATTTTTAAAAATTCATTATTATTTTATTAAAATAGAAAAATGAGTTTAAAAATAAAAAAAATTCAAAATAAACCGACCACATGTGGTCGGTTTTTTTGAAAAATTAATAAATTAATTTTTAGAAAAATCGACCACTTGTGGTCGGTTTTGTGCAAATTTTTTTTAAAAAAACAACCACTTGTGGTCGGTTTTTCTGAATTTTTTTTTTTAAATAAAAAGCAACAGAAACAACATACAATACAACAATAAAAACAACAACAACAACCCAATGTACAAACTATAAAAAAATGTTCAAATCGATATAACAACAAACCAATGTGAAAAACTACAACAATACATACAAAAGTGTAAAAACTACAACTAAAAGTCCATATCCAAAGTACAACACATACAAAAGTGAAAGAACTACCACTCATCTTCACCGTTATCATCTTCGTCTTTCGCATCCGCATCTGTGCTGATATGATCCAGTGGGCCTAGACCTTTTGCAGCCCGAACCGCATCACCAGGACATGGAGGAATAACCCCTGCAGTCTGAATAAAAGAGCTGAACTACTCCTGCAACATCCTAATTTGTGATGATGTTTCCTCCTCCTTCTTCTGCGCCCTCTAACTCTGTTCAACAAGATCTTTAGTGAGTTTAGAAATCGTATTTTTTAGTGATTCAATGGTTTCTCTATCAACTGAAGAGGTATAGGATGTCGGACTAGACGAAGACCTAACATTGTAGCCAAAATTATTTCTGTGGTATCCATAGAAATGGCCTCTAACTACAGGACCCACAGTTTGTTCCCATAACTCCTCCTCTACGCGTTGGGGTATTGAGTCACACTGACTTTTAGGAGGCTGACTACTACGAAACTCACTAACAAGCTGCCTATATTTGTCGTATATTCAAAGCAAAGTTAAAAATAATAGTCAAAAAATATTAAAGTACTTATACTTGAATAATATCAACTTTGAGAAAAAGAATCATAAATTCAAAATTTGATTCTTACATGGGCAGCTTTTGCATGGGGCTCAACCCAGACATCTTCATCAGTCGGGTTCTTTTTTTTTTTTTTTTTTTTCACATGCGTCTCCTCGAATAGCTTATCCTGTGTTATCTTCCTACCCTTTTCTTTTTCCTGCATATGAAAAAATTATTAATCTTCAAATAATTAAAAATTTAAATAGAAATAAATAATTAAAACTGTAAAAGTTACATACCATTTCTTCCTCCACAGCAATCATACTTTTGGCACCCACGGTGTGTAGGGAGCCACACTTGGATGATGTCCGGGCTTTCTTTCCTTTGTCCCTCAACAATTGGTATTCTTCGCTATTCCAATAACAAATATACTGTTGGCATAAGGATTCACTTATCTAGTCAAGTCGTACCAAGTTGGTTTTGGCATAATTCAATAGACCGTTAAATCTAGATATAGCTCTTCTGTAAAATTTCTCTTTATAGCTCATTCATTCGCATCATCCCACCAATAATATTTCAATAACAAAAATAAAAATATAATATTCAATCTTTTGTTCTAACAATGTGTTAAGTAATCGATAAGTTAAATCCTTACATGAAATTCGTTAAACATTCTTTATCTGTCCATTTTTGGAACCTTTTGCCAACTGGTCCAGTAGCCGTTCAAGTGCCGATAAATGCATTTCCTCGCAATTATTCCAACTCCAGCATCCGGCTTAAACCTACAACACAAGATCAAACAGTAATTTCATAGAGCATAATAATATAGTAATGAAAAATGAATAATGTTATTATATTTAGAAATATTACCCTGTTCCATAATGAATAAGATAACGCCTCCTATAATCATCTCTGTCTCCAGACTGCGGAGCAAGTGCTGGTGGATGTACTGGCATGGTCGGATCTGAAGCACCGGATTGAGTGCCTCTAAGATAAAGATCCAACAACTTAATAGATCTAATAGAATCACTCTGTAAACCTGGATAACTGCTATAGGGGGGTACTGATGATAGTAGATGTCCGGATGTGCCAGCGGTCATCCGATAGTACGTTGATGGCGGTGGCACAGTGATAGGAGCAGAATGAGTCGGTGTATACCCATGAAGTGGACCCACTCAACTTCTTCTTTTGCAACATTAACTTCTTCAATATATTTTTCGGGTGATTCAAACTATCCACTAAGTCAATGTCCACTAGCTCATGATCAATCTGTATTTCATTTTAATACGTAGTCTCCAACATATTCTCAACTTCCACCTGTCCTATAGGCTTTATTTTGATTGCAGCCTACCAATCAGACTTATCACTGCACAACGGATAAGGAGTATAATACTTGTTTAATATTTTGCGCTAGAACAAATGAATCGTAAATAGGATACGACTTATTGTGCTTCACTTCAATGATGTTATGCTCCTTATGTACTCTTGTGTCTCTTGTGCTTGGATCAAACCACTTACATCTAAAGAGGATTATTTTTTTTATTGAAAAACCAACATACTCTAGTTCTAAGATCTCATGTATGATGTCAAAGTATTCAACATCATCATCACCCTTAACCCAAACACCACTATTGTTTGTTTTCCTTGTTCTGGAGTGCTCTTCGGTGGAAAATTTAAACCCATTTACTATGTAATGGAACATTTCCTGAGCTTCAACTAGACCTAAAGAAATATCTCTCAAGAACTGATCGTATGCGACTGCATTTGGTGACTGGTGTACATAAAAATATTTTACATATATATATATATATATGTTAGCCGAGGAATGCGTAAATGTTTAAAATTTATAGATATATTAATACACTTACGAACCTTATATGTAAACTATGTTGCAAATAATGCATACACTTTATTTTCATGAAATTAAGTCTTAAATGAACTGAAGATCCAACATGTGAAACACAATTAGTTTCTTTAAGGGAATGAGTTAAAATATAAGACATGTTAAAATTTTAATCTCCATACTTCAAAAAGTGCTTAACTTTCGAACAATTCAGCAAGACATACAAAGTTTCTGATTTACACTCCGTGGGAGTGAGCCGCGACGTATGGTGTTTTTAGCCTTACAACCAGATTGATTGAAAATTAATATCAGTTACAAATGAAGCTCATTCACATCGTCTTGATGATGATTCGGTTGGTTTCTTGAACAAGCAACTTCATCACGAAAGTTGTATGAACAAAATTGAGACGTTTCTCTTACAAGAAATGCCTCAACTATAAAGCCTTCCATCCTATGTTTGTTTTTGGGACCCCTTTTTAATTTTCCAATTGCCCTGGATAATCTCAAGATTAGATGTTTACTATATTAAAAAGAGATATGTATGAATTTAAATATGTTGCAATTGCTTATCGTTCGAATGGATACATCCACCTAGTTTGAATTGGACCGCCTAGCCGAGCTTCTTACACAAGGTGAATGGAAAGATGTTCCATCACATCGAAGAATGTTGGCGAAAAAATTTTCTCCAACTAGTTGGTGATAACAACAATATTACTTTTCATTCACGCTAGATTTTCTTCTTTTAATGTGGTGGCTCATAAGTCTTTGAAGAACAAACTGATCTATGCTATTGGTTTTCATATATTTTCAGGTAAATCAATAAAAGTGTAACTCTCTTCATCATCAATGCGTTAGCTCGTGGTAATATGCTCTTATAGTTAAATGACTAGAATGGTATTCAAGAGACTAAGTCTCATTTTTTACTTCCAAAGTGAGTAAATTTTAAATCATATATAATTTCCCTAATTTCAAATTTTTATCATGTGGGAATTGAAAGAGATTTTCGTCGATATATGATTCACCCAAACCCGATACCCGGGCAAGAAGTTATGGCTAATTTAAGTCCTAGTCGTAAAACAACGTCATTTTGGTGCTT
Source organism: Capsicum annuum (assembly GCF_002878395.1). NCBI lineage: Eukaryota > Viridiplantae > Streptophyta > Magnoliopsida > Solanales > Solanaceae > Capsicum > Capsicum annuum. Next base: position 201,172,116 of record NC_061114.1, read on the forward strand.
GGCGTATCTTGGAGGGGGTCTATTTAATAATTGTCAAATTCTAGTAGCCTAGCACGATTGTGGCATGTCGCGTTGAAGCTCCAGGTTCCAACCAGTGGGATAATCCGATGGCTCCACGTCACGGTGACCCTACGAATCCCATTCTTCAATTTTCAGTGAGCCACCGTGATTGTGGCGCATCGCGGTGGCCCATAAAATTTGACTCCCAGTTATATTTTTATTCTGTCTCATTAAGGTTACATTAGGTATTTTCCACCATCTTATTAGCTTAAACACGGGATTTAATCCCAAAGATACCAGAATACATTCACAATCATCCAAATTACTCAAGAACACTCTCTAGGGTTTCAAACTAAAATCCTAAATAACTCAAGATTCAACCGTGGGTTTTCAAAACTAATTGAAGATTTGGAATTCCCAAACCGCAGGCTTTAAGAATCATTCGTTAAATTCCTAAATTAAGGTAGGTGGGGTTTTCCTAAAAATCTCATGGGCATAGAAATCATGATTTTAAGAAAGTTTCAATGACATTGTTTTAGATTTATGATTTATAATCTTGTTTTAGAAATCTCAATGACATTATTTTGGTCTTTAGGCCTTTTTCTAAATTGATTTGAAATTCTATATATATGTATGCATGTGTTTAATGATGAATATTCAATTGAGAGCATGAATTATAATGAATCCCTCTTTTGATATGATTTTTCCCATTATTCGTATGATATGGATTATTTTGAAAAGCATGATATGAAAGGTCTTAATTTATACTATGATTTGAACATGATTGTGGAATCAAAAGAGAGGGTTGTGCATGTAGATAAATATTGAATATACATATAATGAAAGAGTGCATGATTTTTCCAAAAGCACATGACCACCATATGTTTGAAAAATTCTTGCATAGTTTTGACTTATGTTTCGGAACATGAAATCTCTTATACTATTTGCATGTTTGGGTGGTCTGAATTGAGTTTTGATGAAAGAATCATGTATGATGCATTAGGGCTCAGAAAAAGGACTTGCAAGTCTTGGTGTGACGACACCAAATCATATAATGCCATATTAATTCAGAACAGAATAGAATGCATGTTTGAAATCAGATTTTCATATTTTAAAACTAGAATGGTGCATGTTTTAGAACAGATTAAAATTGGGATAAAGAGAGCTTAGGTGGTTCCCCAAAGAAGGCATGAGTTTAGACAACTAATTGCCCAAAACCATGATTTGTCGATCCGTGTATATTATTATACTCTGTCCTAGTGCCCTGTGGCATATCAGACGCAGACACTCTAAGCCTTGCGACATACTTAGGTTGGGGGATTCCCCGCCGAGTCAATGGCGGATTTCATATAGCCCGTGGAATATCAGACTTGTAAGGGAGTTCCACCTAACTCAGAAGTAATACAAAGATCAGAGGATGCGTTGACAGAAAATTTTTATGATTATCAAAGATGCCCATGTGTTTTGGAATTTACATCGTATGTGATATTTTATGACTAGCTCTCAACTATTTTTTTTATTATTAAAAGCTTTATTTTGGATTACTCTGCATACCAGTACATCTGTATTGACCCCCCACCTTCAAGGTTCTGAGGCAGTCTAGGGGTCCTGATAAGCAGTAGATTTCTTCAGACAAAAGTGCACGGTCTAGTCGGTGAGCCTTCTATATTTTAGAAGGCCTAGTTATTTTCAAACATTTATTATCAGTTATGGTTTTGGTCTACTGGGGGCCTTGTCCCAGATTTTCAGATAGTTATCTTTAGATCATGTAGTAGAGATCTCACAGACTGTTCCAGAAGTTGTTTAATTATTTTCAGATTTCATTACATATTGTTAAACTGAAATTCAGAGTATGACCATGTTTCCGTATTAGATTATAATTCTGCATTTTCTTTTACCATATGAATGTTGTGCATGATTACTAAATCAGATAGAGTAGAACGTCTAGGCCTTCATGGTTCGGGATGTCTGTCACAGCCAGGCCCTAGTTCGGGTCATGAAAAACTTGGTATTAGAGCACGGTTCATAGTTCCAGGGTGTTTGCGAATTCACGTCGGGTAGAATCTTATTTATGGATGTGTAGGGCGCCATACTTATGAGCAGAAGGCTACTAGGCGTTTAGGAATGTTTCTTTTCTTTGTGGTTTAGTTCATTCTCCAGAGTTTAAATTATCCCCTAATCAATGATCTCTTGTATTTTAGAAAAACAATCATGCCTCCCCATCGTACTATCGATCAGAATGCACAGATAGATGAGGTCTATCCCACTCATGGGATGAGGACCCGAAATAGAGCCCCAACTCTAGAGATTGATGCTACTCTGGGAGTCGCACTTACTCAGACCAGCCCACCTATGGCACTCAGAGCTCCCCAGATGGGGACTAACCACACTCAGCCTCGCCAGAGAGAGGTATCTAATGTAGAATTCAGATAGTCCATTCACATATTTGTACAGTTGGTAGCCACATAGACTCAATGATCGAAAGATGTTGGGTCTACATTGATCACATCTGAGGCTACTAGGGTGGGTCAGTTCTTGAGAATGAACCCGCCCAAGTTTTTGGGCACCAAGGTAGAAGAGGATCCATAGGATTTTGTGGATGAGATGGAGAAGATCTTCAAGGTGATGCATGTTGACGAGGTAGAAGGGGTGGAATTGGCAGCTTACTAGCTTAAAGAAGTTGTGAACCAGTGGTATAATAAGTGGGAGAATTCTAAGCATGAGAGTGCGTAGACCGATGACCTCAGAGTTTCCAAAGCAATCATGGATCCAGATCTTAGGATACCAGTCACAGAGCAGCGTAGCTCAGCAACATCATACATTTCTGTGGTGTGAGACCTGCAATAGGCATCATCCAGGGAGGTGTTAGCTGGGTTCGCTGGTATGCCATTCGTGTGGTCAGTCGATTCATTTTCAGAGAGATTTTCCTTCGACTAGAAGAAGTATTAGTGGTGCTAAATCTCAACCAAATTCTTCCAAACCACCACCACCCCAAAAGGGCGCCACCTCAGTTGTAGGGAGTGTTTGCAATCGGCTATATGCGTTGCCCAACTACCAGGAGGCAAAAACCTCACCAGACGTAGTCACTGGTACGTTACAAATCTTTTCCCATGATGCTTATGTATTACTTGATCCCAGGTCTACCTTATTCTATGTGACCCCTTATGTGGCTGTCAGTTTTGGGTTTAACCCGATGAAATTTTGGAACCTTTCTCTATTTCCACTTTAGTGGGTGATTCTGTTGTGGCTAGGAGAGTGTATATAAATTGTGTGGAGACTGTTGGTGGCTGAGATACCATGGCAGACCTCATAGACCTAGATATGGTTGATTTTAATGCTATCCTAGAAATGGACTGGTTTCATTCGTGCTATGCCATATTAAATTGTAGAACTCGAAGAGTCACCTTTTCTTTTCTGAATGAACTAGTGATAGAATGGGAGGCATATTCTTTAGGTCTTAGAAGGAACTTTATATCTTATCTCAGATTCTGTAAACATATCTCCAAAGTTTGTTTGTATCATCTTATTCGGGTTAAAGATTCTAATTCCGAAATTTGTCCTCTCTACTCAGTCCCTATGGTAAATGAGTTTCCAGAAGTCTTTCCAGATGATCTCCTAAGAATACCACCTGATAGGGAGATAGATTTTGGTATTGATTTATTGCCAGAAACCCGTCCTATTTCTATTCCGCTATATAAAATGGCTCCTACAGAACTGAAAGAGTTGAAAGAATAGCTAGCAGACCTTCTAGACAAAGGTTTTATACGTCTCAATGTTTCTCTCTAGGGTGAACCTGTACTCTTTATGTGAAAGAAAGATGGTTCCCTGCGTATGTGCATAGATTACCGCCAGCTAAATAAGGTCACTATTAAAAATAAATATCCTCTTCCTAGGATTGATGATCTCTTTGACCAACTTCATGGTGCTAAATGTTTTTCAAATATAGACCTTCGTTCGGGATACCATCAGTTGAAAGTTAGAGAGTCAGACATTCCTAAAATAGCTTTCCAAACTAGATACGATCATTATGAATTCCTAGTCATGTCCTTTGGGTTGACTAACGCCCTTGCAGCCTTTATGGATCTTATGAAAAGGATGTTCCATCAAGTTCTAGATCTGTTTATTATAGTTTTCATTGATGATATTCTGATTTATTCCAAGAGTGAGGAGGACCATGCCAATCACCTCCGAATTATCCTTTAGACTCTTAAAGATCATAAGTTGTATACAAAATTTTCTAAGTGCGAGTTCTGGCTTAATGCTATTACTTTCTTGGGGCATATCATGTCTAGTGATGGGATTAAGGTTAATCCCCAAAAGATTAAGGCAGTGAGAAAATGGCCCAGACCTACGACTCCAACTGATATTCAGAGCTTCTTGGGTTTGGCAGGGTATTACAGAAGATTTGTAGAGAATTTTTCTTCCATAGGTGCACCACTTACTAAGTTGACTCAAAAAAAGGTGAAGTTCATGTGGTCTGACTCCTGTGAGAATAGCTTTGAGAAGTTAAAAGATAAGTTGACAACTGCTCCTATTTTGACTCTTTCAAAAGGTACGTAGGGGTTTGTTATATACTGTGATGCATCCCATGTGGGACTCGGGTGTGTACTTATGTAGCACGGTAAGGTGGTGGCCTATGCATCTAGGCAGTTAAAGGTGCATGAGCGAAATTACCCCATCCATGATTTGGAGTTAGTGGTTGTGGTGTTTGCGTTTAAAATCTGGCGGCATTATCTTAATGAGGTACATATTGATATATTTACTGACCACAAGACTTTACAGTATGTTTTCTCGCAGAAAGAATTAGACCTCAGGCAAAGGCGTTGGTTGGAGATTTCAAACAATTATCACATGAGCCTGCACTACCATCCGGGCAAGGGAAATATGGTAGCCGACACCCTCAGCAGGTTGTCTATGGGTAGTCTTTCTCATGTTGAAAAGGGAAAGAGGGAGATGGTGAAGGATATTCACCGACTTGCAAATCTAGGAGTACGAATCTTGGATTCCAAAGATGGGGGAGTGTTTGTTCATGAGGTAGCTAAATCTTCCCTTTGTACAGAAGTTAAAGAGAAGTAAGTTGAAGATCCCATCTTAATGAAGATCAAGAAAGATGTGGGTCAGCAGAAGTTGATGTCTTTTGAAATAGGTGGTGATGGTATTTTGAGATATCAGGGTCGACTATGTGTGCCAGATGTAGATAGGTTACGAAAGAGAATCCTTGACGAAGCTCACACTTAGAGGTATGTTGTTCACCCAGGCTCTACTAAGATGTACCCTGATCTAAAGACCTTATATTGGTGGAATAATATGAAACGTGATGTGGTTAATTATGTTTCTAAGTGTTTGAACTGCCAACAAGTTAAAGTAGAACATATAAGGCCAGGTGGTACATCCTAAGAGATAGCTTTGCCTTTGTAGAAGTGGGAGATGATCAATTTGGACTTTATTATGAGACTTGTGAGGTCCCAAAACCAGTATGATTCTATTTGGGTGATTGTTGACAGGCCGACCAAGTTAACACATTTTTTGCCTGTGAGGACCAACTATTCGGGAGATTATTATACCAAGCTTTACATTGAAAAAATAGTCCACTTATATAGAGCACCTCTATCTATCATATCTGACCGAGGTACGCAATTCTCTTCTCAATTTTGTAGATCTTTTTTGAGGGGTTTAGGTACCCAAGTGAACCTAAGTACTGCATTCCACCCTCAGACTGATGGGGAAGCTGACCGCATCTTTCAGACCCTTGAGGATATGTTGAGGAAATGTGTGATTGATTTCAAAGGTACTTGGGTAGATCACTTGCCATTGATAGAGTTCTCATATAATAACAGTTATCATGTAAGTATTCAGGTGGCTCCTTTTGAGGCACTATATGGGAGAAGATATAGGTCTCTAATGGGGTGGTATGAAGTGGGTGAGACGTAGTTGTTTGGGCCTGATCTTATTCATCAGGTAATGAAGGATGTGAAGATTATTAGAGATCAACTTAAGACAACCCAGAGTAGACAGAAATCCTATGCCAATGTCAGTAGAAGAGAGCTAGAATTTGAAGTTGGTGATTGGGTATTTCTAAAAGTCTCTCCTACGAAGGGAGTTATGCGATTCGGGAAGAAAAGTAAGCTGAGTCCTCGCTATATAGGACCATACCAAATTTTGAGAAGGATAGATGCAGTTGCGTATGAGTTAGAGTTGCTACAGATCTAGGCTCTGTTCATCTAGTATTTCACATATCCATACTAAAGAAATGTATTGGAGACCATTCCCTAGTGTTGCCTATAGAAGAGATCAAGGTGACAGACTCATTAGTATATGAAGAGGATCCTATTGCAATCTTAGATCACCAAGTTTGGCAGTTGAGGAGCAAAGAGATAGTGTCGGTTAAGGTGTTGTGGAGAAATCAAAAAGTTGAAAAAGAAACTTGGGAATTAGAAGATGACATGAGAGCAAGATACCCAAACCTGTTTGATCTAGTGAATGACGAAATGGAAGGTACAATCCCTGCCTAATTCTTTTACGGTCTTATTATACCTTAAATCGTGCTTGTCTACATTCCGCGTCATCATTCGGGGACGAATAATTCTAAGGAGGGGATAATGTAACGCCCTGCATCGTCAATGCGTCAGCTCGTAGTAATATGCTCTTAGAGTTAAATGACTAGAATGGTGTCAAAGAGACTTAGTCTCATTTTTTACTTCCAAAGTAAGTAAAGTTTAAACTATATATAATTTTCCTAATTTGGAATTTTTATCATGTGGAAAACTGAATGCCCTTTTCGTCGATATAAGATTGGCCCAAATCCGATACCCGGGCAAGAAGTTATGGCTAATTTAATTATGGCTAATTTAAGTGTTAGTCATAAAACATCGTCATTTAGGTGCTTGGCACATCACGAAGGGGTTCTATTTAATAATTGTCAAATTTCAGTAGCCTAGCGATATTGTAGCGCATCATGCTGAAGCTCCAGGTCCCAACCAGTGGGACAACGTAATGGCTCTGCATCGCGGTGACCCTAAGAATCCTATTCGTCAATTTCTAGTGAGCTACTGCGATTGTGGAGCGATGCAGTGACCCATAAAATTGGGCTCCCAATTATATTTTTATTCCGTCTTATTAAGGGTACATTAGGTATTTTCCACCCCCTTATCAGCTTAAACACGGGATTTAATCCTAAAGATACCAGAATACATTCACAATCATCCAAATTACTCAAGAACACTCTCTAGCGTTTCAAACTAAAAACCCAAATAACTCAAAATTCAACCATGCATTTTTGAAACTAATTGAAGATTTGGAATCCCCAAACCGTAGGCTTCAAGAATCATTCATAAAATTCCTAAATTGAGGTACGTGGGTTTATTCTAAAAATCTCATGGGCATAGAGATCATGATTTTAAATAAAGGGTTTTAGATTTATGATTTATAATCATGTTTTAGAAGTCTCAATGACATTGTTTTGGTCTTTAGGCCTTTCCCCAAATTGACTTAAAATTCTATATATATGTATGCATGTGTTTAAGGATTAATATTCAATTGAGAGCATGAATTATAATGAATCCCTCTCTTGATATGATTTTTCCTATTATTCGTATGATATGAATTGTTTTGAAAAGCATGATATGAAAGGTCTTGATTTATACTATGATTTGAACATGATTTTGGAATCAAAACAGAGGGTTGTGCATGTAGATAAATGTTGAATATTCATATAATTAAAGAGTGCATGTTTTTTACAAAAGCACATTAGCACCATATGTTTGAAGAATTCTTGCATAGTTTTGACTTATGTATCAGAACATGAAATCTCTTATACTATTTGCATGTTTAGGTGGTCTGAATTGAGTTTTGATGAAAGAATCATGCATGATGCATTATATCTCAGAAAAAGGACTTGCAAGTCTTGGTGTGACGACACCAACTCAGTTAATGCCATGTTAATTCAGAACAGAATAAAATGCATGTTTGAAATCAGATTTTTAGATTTTGAAACTAGAATGGTGCATGTTTCAGAACAGACTAAAATTGAGCATAAAGAGAGCTTAGGTGGTTCCCCAAAGAAGGCACGAGTTCAGATAACTCATTGCCTAAAATCGTGATTTGCTGATTCGGGTATATTATTACACGCTGGCCTAGTGCCTTGTGGCGTATCAGACGCAGACACTCCAACCCTTGCGGCACACTTGGGTTGGGGGATTCCCCGCCGAGTCAATGATGGATTCCATATAGCCCGTGGAACATCAGACTTGTAGGGGAGTTCCACCTCACTCTGAAGTAATACAAATATCAGATGCTATATTGACAGAGAAATTTTATGATTATCAAAGATGCCCACGTGTTTTGGAATTTATATCGTATGTGATATTTTATGACTAGCTCTCAACTATTTTATTTATTCTAAAAGCTTTTGCTTTGCGTACCAGTACATCTATATTGAACCCCTACCTTTCAGGTTCTGAGGTACGTTCTAGGGGTCCTGATAAGCAGTAGATTTCTTCAGACAGAAGTGCAGGGTCTAGTCGGTGACCCTTCTATATTTAAGAAGGCCTAGTTATTTTTAGAAATTTATTTTCAGTTATGGTTTTGGTCTACTGGGGGCCTTGTCCCAGGGTTTTAGAAAATTTTCTTTAGATCATGTAGTAGAGATTTCGCAGACTATTTTAGAAGTTGTTTAGTTGTTTTTGGATTTCATTTTGTATTGTTAAACTGAAATCCTGAGTATGACCATGTTTCTATATTAGATCATAATTCCGCATTTTCTTTTACTATATGAATGTTGTGCATGATTACCAGATCAGATATAGTAAGACGTCCAGGCTTTCATGGTTCAGGATGTCCGTTATGGTCAGGACCTAGTTCGGGTCCTAACAAAAAGCAACTGGGAGTAATTGTTCCATGAAAGCATGACAATCATGGCTTTTCATTCCATGCAAGATTCCTTATGCCATATCAACCCTCTTTCCCAAATTTGAGGCATATCCATCGGGCATCTTTAAACTTTGGACCCACTCATATATTTGATGTTTTTGGTCCAACTTGAATGTAAAACTAGCCTTGGACTTAAGAATATTTCCATTGGGCCCCTCCTGTAAGTGTAATTCTCTGCATTTGCAATATTCTGGTAAGTCAAGTTTGACGTTAGGATTATTCTTTGTTTTGCCAGTGACATCTATAATTGTGTTGAATAAGTTGTCCAAATAGTTCTTCTCAGTATGCGTGACATCAACATTATTTCTAAGTAAATTATCTGGTCAATATTCTAACACCCAAACTATACTTTGCTTAGTCCAGTTATGCGAAACATCAAATCCACCAAGCCTGTACAATGGTTACTCGCTGACTTTAGGCAAATCTTGAACTATCTCCCAGATGTCATGACCAGATAGCCTTGGAGGTGGACCATCATATTCCCTTTTATTCCTTCTGAATGCATTCTTGAGTCTCCTAAATTCATGATAAGGTGGCAAGAAACAACGATGACAATCAAACCATGAATTTTTCCTGCCATGTCTTAATGTGAAAAATTTTGTTTTTTCCATGTAGTATGGACAAACCAACTTTTCAGCTGTCATCCACCCAGACAATATTCCATAAGCAAGAAAATCATTAATAATTCACATTATATAAGCACGCAGATTGAAATTTTATTTAAGTGAGATGTCCCAAATTTCAACCCCCTTATGCCATAAAATTTGAAGTTTATCGATCAAAGGTTGCAAGTAGACATCTATTTTTCGTTTTGGATTATGTGGGTCAAGAACAACATAATTCAAAAATATATAGGGACTAGCCATCAACATTTCAGGAAGAAGATTATACAAGGTGATAAATACAAGCTAACATGAATATGGCTCAGCACCAACTGAAAAAGGAGAGAAGTCATCCGCACATAATCCCAAACGAATATTTCATGGCTTAGCTGCAAAATCTAGATAAGTTGTATCAAAATGCTTCCAAGCCTCTTCATCAGATGGATGACACATAACATCAGTGGGCCTTCTATTTTCACTGTGCCATCTCATATGAGGAGCAGAGCTATTTGAAGCATACAACCTCTTCAACCTTGGTATTAGAGGTAAATAAAGCATCGCCTTAATAGCAATTTAATTTTATTCCACTACAACCATACTTATATCGAGGGTTTTGACAAAACTTACAGGACTCTAGGTTAGTATCTCCCTTAAAGTATAACATGCAGCCATTTTCATAACAATCAATTCTAACCGAGGAGAGACCTAACTTTGACACCAATATTTTTTCTTTATTGAAAAAATCAAGAACCTCCAAGCCGGGTCAACTAACTCTTTAATAAGGTCTATCATTGAGTTCATTCCTCCTTTAGAAAATATTCCAGTTAGATTTAATACTTAATAATCTAACAAAAACAGACAAACGAGAGTACAGACATCCATCAAAAAAAGAATGACTAGTAGCATGCAATTATTCATAAAATTTGCCCGCTTCGCTATTAGGAACATCTTTGACATTTTCCCTAATGTCGCCCCCGTGTTGCATCCCAAAAGCATCGTGCACCATTTCTGTCATCCTAGTATCTTGATATTCATTATGACCTGAAGACCTACTACTTTCTCCAACAACAAAGATATTTTGCCCAACATCACCATCAATAGCACGCAATCTTAAAAAGTCCTCGTGAAAACCCTTTCTATAAAGATATTTCTTTACAACTTCTTCTTTTAAAAGATTTATACCATCACATCTAAACCAAGGACAACGAATAGCCCCAAAAAGTGACCAAACATCAAGTGTCTTAGAATGTTCAACAAATCGTCTGACACCTTCAACAAATTCCTCCCTAAGATCAATCAGATTCAACTAATTAGATCAAGTCACAAAAAGTTCAGCAAGTGATGACTACACTGTATCAAAACAAAAATTCACATTTCAAGTACCTAAACTTAAACATTTTCAACTCACTATGTCATCACCCAAGTCACCAAACTAAACCACATTCAAAACAAAAAATTCACCTTTAAAGTACCTACACTTTATCAATTTTAAGTGACTAAGTCACCTATCAAGTCACCAAACTTAACTACATTCAAAAAAAAAATTCACATTCCAAGTTTCTAAATTTCAACATTTTCAACTCACTAAGTCACCTACCAAGTCACCAAACTATACCACATTCAAAACTAAAATTCACCTTTAAAGTACCTGCACTTGTAAATTTCAACTCACTAAGTCACCTACCAAGTCACCAAACTAAACCACATTCAAAATAAAAATTCACCTTTAAAGTACCTACACTTAGTAAATTTCAAATCTCTAAGTCACCTACCAAGTCACCAAACTTAACTACATTCAAAACAAAAATTCACATTTCAAGTTCCTAAACTTCAACATTTTCAACTCACTAAGTCATCACCCAATTCACCAAACTAAACCACATTCAAAACAAAAAATTCACCTTTAAAGTACCTACACTTTATCAATTTCAAGTGACTAAGTCACCTATCAAGTCTACATTCAAAACAAAAATTCACATTTCAAGTTCCTGAACTTCAACATTTTCAACTCACTCACTACAAAAAAAAACTGCATTTAGCAACGGATTTATAGCAACAAAGGCTTTTTCATCGCTAATTAACAACGGAATTGCGACGAAATAGAAATTTTATTGCTAAATAAATGAAATTAAAATTAATAGCCTAATTAGTGACGGAATGACAATGGAATATAAAATTGGTTGCTAATTTTTGGCGATAAATATTGGCGCTTTTATTTTGGTGACAAAATTAGCGATAAAAATAGGGAGAATTTTTTTTGACATGGTGGAGACGGCAATAGCAACGAAAATACTGTCGGTGGAAGTATTTTACCATTTTTAATAATATATTAAGTATATATTTAATTAATGATTAGCAACAAATTATATATCCGTTGCTAAATCTGTCACCCTACCAACCTAATATTAGGGCTATGTCTTTTATTTCACTTTGTTCCCAAACATAACATCATCCGCCTCTCTCTCCAAAAATAGTCTCCTTGCCCTTTTCTCTCCCTAATCGCTCAATATCAGTCGAAAAGTGTGTCAATCGGTGAATTTTGAATCTAAATTAGAGGTTAGATTTTATATCTCATAATTTTAGTTGTTTCTCCTCTTTTAATTTCTTAATTTCTATGTTAGAAGTGGCATGTTAATGATATGTTTAGGGTTTTTTTTAGCTATTTCAGTTAGGGTTCTTCGATTATTGTGTTAAAAAATTCGATAAATGGTTATTTACTCGAAATGGAAACCGTATTTTCTTTCTCAGAATTATTTTTTATGGGGTTTTTTATATTGCAATGTTGCATGTCTATGAATCTGAAATTTCTTCAACAAAATTTCTGGTTGTGGTTTAATTTTCAGTGTTTTGCATAAACTAATTATGTTAAGGTTTTTGATTTTTTATTTGAAGTTCTATTTGTGATTTTTTTGAGCTTTTTCAATTTTTTTTGTTCGATTATTGTGTTAAAACGTTGTGTTAGTAGTTATTTAATCGAAATGGGAATAATATTTTTTCTCTTAACTTCTATTTATGTTTTTTTGTATCTTTTGCTCCAGGTTCATTAATCTCTGATTTCTTCAACAAAATTGTTCATTTGTGTGGTTTAGTTTTATTTTTTTTATGTACAGGTTTATGTAAGGTTGTACTTAGTATGTTGCATATTGAAAAAATTAGAAAACATAGAGCAGTTTGAATCACTTTTGCTTACTGTTGTTCTAATTTTCTGTAAACAATAAAATGTAGTATGTTTCATGTTCCTTTGAAATTGTGTAATTGTCATAATCATTTTCTGTTTTGTTGTGTTGATTGTTTTGCCTTTATCTTTCCAAAGATTCCATTTGTGGGATCACATTTGGTATATGTTGTTGTTTTTTCATAGTCTGATTGTGATGTTATATTTTGGGTTTTCAGAGAGATCCACTAAGGATACCAGCAAGTGCCAGAAAGTGAGCCAGAAAGTGAGCTAGCATATATCTAGTACTATAACATTTTTCCTTTTAAATGATTTTTGATTAGTTTTTCATATGTTTCTCTATTGCCGTTTGTGTTCTTCATTTTTCGTGAAACTCTCTATTTTCTTTTACTTACCGATTAAGGATTTGCTTTAAATCCGATTAACTTTTGTGATGTAACTTTGTGTTAAAGTTGTAGACTTTATTTGTTTATTTTTGCCAACAAAGTTGCAACTTATTTTTAGGTTTTGTTTAATGTTCAGATTTTAGGTATGTACTTTGCTGAAATTTGATGTTTTAATCTTGTTGTCGGGAGCTTTGCCTCATGCCTTATGATTGTAATGATAGAAGTTTCAGTTTTGGATGTAATTAAACTTTTTCGCTAACACTTATTAAGAAAGACAATGAATGATCTGTTGTGTTTGTGATTTCTTATTTATTTAGAAGAAAAATGACTGAAATATTCTATTTTCTTGTAAAAATTGAAAGATATATTCCATTTTGTTAAGATATTTAATTATTTCTTCACTTTAGTGGTAATCCTGGATGTATGAATTACTAAAATATAAAACTCTAACTATGTTGTTTATGTCGACATTAATAGGAATATGAATAATCTAGAGCGTGGATGGATGTATGATAGGTTGGATGACCGAGGGGCTATAAACTCTAGATTCATTACTGGTGTGAATAACTTTATCCTCTTTGCATGTTCTCAACAAAATTGCATGAGTGGTAACAACAATAGATGTCCATTTAAAAAATATCGCAACATTAAATACAAAGATGTTGAAATGATTAGATATCACCTTCTTTATGATGGATTTGTTAAGAACTATTTTGTTTGGAAACATCAAGGGGAAGCAGATTTGATAGGTAAGATTTCTTTCGGTAATGATTTGATCAATGGTGCTTAACTTGAATTGGGATATGATAATCCATATCGACAAATGATTTTGGATGCTGCTGGTCCCAACTTTAACCATGGTTACAACAATAATGAATCTGGACCATCTTATCTGTATGAACCTTCAATTGAGGAGGAACATGAAACTTTGATGGAGGAGGATCCTAATTTAGAGTACCAAAAATTTTATGAATTGTTGCACTCTGCTGATGCAAAATTATATCCTGGTTCTTCCTTCTCTCAACTTCCAGTAATCTCTTGAATGTTAAATATTAAGATGGAAAATAATATGTCACAGAGGGGTTTTAACCAAATGATGAAATTGTTTAAAGAGTCTTTACCGTAAGATAACCTATTAGTTGATAGTTATTATCAGACTAAGAAACTAGTGCGTAGCTTAGGTTTACCGGTTGAAAAGATTGATTGTTGTGAATCGGGTTGTATGTTGTATTGGAAAGACCATGAACATCTAACCTCTTGTAAATTTTGTGGCAAAGAGAGGTGTAAACATTGAGTTGGCTCTCGTAAGAGGAAATTGGTCCCTTACAAAAGGATGTATTATTTTTCTTTGATTCCTAGATTGAAGAGATTATATGCATCCCATACTACAACAGTTAACATGACATGGCATCATGAACATATAAAAGAGGATGGAGTAATGCGTCATCCATCAGACTCTTTGGAAGAACATCAATGAAAGTCATCCTTTTTTTGCTGATGAACCAAGAAATGTTAGGTTGGGGTTATGTACTGATTGTTTCCAACCATTCAGTCAGTCTGAGAGAAAATATTCGTCATGGCCAGTAATTGTCACTCCATACAATTTACCTCCAGGGATATGCATGAAAGAGGCTTATATGTTCTTAACTGTCATTGTTCCTGGGCCAAATAATCCCAAACATAAAATTGATGTTTATCTGTAGCCTCTAATAAAGGAATTGACGTTGTTGTGGGAGACAGGTGTAGAAGCATTTGATATCTCCAAGAAATAAAATTTTCAATTAAGGGCAGCTTTGATGTGGACAATCAGTGACTTTCCAGCATATTCTATGTTATCAGGAAGGAGTACTGCAGGTAAGTTTGCTTGCCCTTATTGTATGGAGGAAACGCAATCCTTTATATTTCAACATGGTCGAAAAACATCATGGTTTGACTGTCACAGAATGATCCATGACCAATATCATCTATTTAGGAGAGATCGTAAAACTTTTCTTAAAGGTCGAACTGTCAAAAGATCACCACCACCCTACAGAATCGGAGAAGAGATATTGAATCAAATTTGTGATTTGGGGATAAGAAAAGTAATAGAGTTAGATGCAGAAGAAGTTAATCAATGAATATATAGTTCTTGTGGATGGAAAAAGCGAAGCATCTTTTGTGATTTACCTTATTGGAGTTCTAACATAATTCGACATAACCTCAATGTCATGCATATTGAGAAAAACCTCTTTGATAATGTATTTACTACGGTCCTCAATATTGATATGAAAACCACAGACAATCCATAAGCTCATCTAGATATGGTCAATTACTGTGATCGACCTCAATTGGCAATGGATGCCTCTGGAAAATATCCCAAAGTTTTATATATAATAGACAAGGAAGCAAGCACAATCTTGTTTAATTGGGTAAAAGGATTAAAATTTCTAGATGGGTATGTTTCAAATTTGGGTAGATGCTCAGACACATCTGTGAAAAGGTTATTCGGCATGAAGAGTCATGATTGTCATGTGTTCATGCAACGATTGATGCCTATTGCTTTTTGTGAACTACTTCCAAATAATGTATGGCATACACTTACAGAATTGAGCTTATTCTTTAAAGATCTTACATCGACTACTCTCCGAGTGGATGGAATGGAGAGATTACAGGGAGATATTCCATAAATCTTGTGCAAGTTAGAACGTATTTTTCCTCCTGGGTTCTTTGACTCAATGGAACATCTGCCTGTGCACCTTTCATATGAAGCAAAGATTACTGGACCTGTACAATATCGATGGATGTATCCTTTTGAAAGGTAATGCAAAAATTCAAGTTTAACTTGTGAGAATAATGTTGTTATTTACTTTTCAAATATGATGGTTTATCCATTTTTCTATTTAGGTATCTTGGAAGTCTTAAAAGAATGATTGGGAATAAAGCAAGTGTTAAGGGTTCTATATGTGAAGCTTACTTGATGACAAAGTCAACACTATTGTTTTCTCATTATTTTGAACCATATATCATGACACACAATCATAATGTGGATCGAAATAATGATGATGGTATTGTGGAAGAAGTTGAATGAAATTTATCAATATTCACCCATCCCGGACGATTATAGCGAGAATCAAAAAAGAGGAATCGAACTCTTCAGGAAATCAACACTGCCCAAACTTACATTTTGCTAAATTGTGAAGAGGTTGAGCCATATGTGAGGTAACAAAGTTAGTTGTATCAACTTAATTTTATAAGCATATTTATAAATCATGACTTGAAATTGAAATTTTTTTTCTTTAAATGAAGTATGTTTGTGCAACGTTTGCAAGAAGAATTTCCAAATGTCTCAAGATCAAATAAATGAGAGCCTTGAAGCAAATTTCTCTATATGGTTCAAGAAATATGTAAGGCTTCAAAAATTAAGATCTTTTATACAATTATGCACTTAAATTAACTTATGAAATTGAACTAAATTTTATAATCTTCTAAATAGGTCCGTCTCAATCATACTGAGAATGAATTCCTATGTAGTCTTGATCGTGGACCATTGATAGGCGCTACATCTCATTCGGTGTATTTTTTTAATGGATACAAGTTTCATATGGATTTTTATGGTAGCGTAAAATCAACAATGAACAGTAGAGTTTGTATTTCAGATCCAACTTTTGGTGATTTCTATGGGCGGATAAAAGTGATCATAGAAGTGGAATACCGCGAAACACCTTTAAAGCGAACTGTACTATTCAAATATGAATGGTTTGACCCAACTATGGATGTTGGTGTTAAAAAGCATAATCAGTATAAATTGGTTAATATTAACCATCGTTGCCAATATAAAAAATATGAACCTTTTATTCTGGCAATCCAAGCAACTCAAGTGTGTTATGTGTCTTATCCTAGCAAGAAAAAGGACAAGGATGATTGAGTAGTTGTATTAAAGATCAAACCTTGAAATGTTGTTGAATTACCGATGAGGAAATTGAGACAGCTGCAGAACTAAATATTCCATTTCAAGTTGAAGAAGTTCAAGTCTACGAGATAGACATGAATGTTGCCACAGATGAAAGCATACACTTACATGATGCAAATAGTGGCTTAATTGAAATGGATGAAGTCACTGATGATGGTTTATTACAGTAACATCATGACAACCAAGAGGATACTACAGAAGAAGAGTACGAAACTGAGGAAACTGAGAAAGATGAAGAGGAAGATTTGGAAGAAGACACAGATAGAGATTAGTGCTTGATAAAAAATATGCTATTGTATCTTATTTTTATTTTGTGAGCAACCATTTTGTCGAACTAGTATCATTTTCTTTGTCTCTTTGTTTACAAAAAACTTGTTGCTTCAACTGGTTTTATCCTCTACTTCTCAATTTTTGACTCTTTCATTTCTCATTCATTTTTTAGGCTACAACTGTGCTTTTACATTTTCTAATACCTTATCTATATATTGTTGTTTGCTTCTCTTGGTATTATTAAGTTCTCATATTATTTCCACTTTAACTAATACAGTTTTTTTTATAGATATGGCTAGAGGTCGAGGTCGCGGAAGCACAGGGCATGGAGGCAAGTCTGCAGTTAGGAGTAATAATGTTATTACTACAAACGTACCTACTGTTCCCACTCCTTCTATTGTTACTTCTCAAGCTGATGTCATAAGTGATCAAAATAATACAAATCAAGCTCAACCATTGATTCCTCAAATTAGATCAACGGTTCAAACTTCTGGTGATGGTAGCAACCATACAACTCCTGAATCATATCCGACTGCTCTAAATCAGATCAACAGAACAAGAGAAGGTACATCTACTCTAAGGAACCAAATAGGTGAGCGTCTTAACCAATCGACTTTATCCTTAAAAATGGTTGAACATAATCAACTTCTGGCCTGCTTTCTATCTGCACATATATATATGTTTTAGTTTTTTGGTTGATGATCTGTTGTTGGTTCTTCATTTGAGAGTTCTTGTGGACAGAATTACAATAGGAGTATTCTGTAGCATTTTGATGGTTTTGTTGGTAGTTCATGATCTGTTGGTGGTTCTTGTTGTGAGTATTTTGGTGATTC
Organism: Capsicum annuum; assembly: GCF_002878395.1. Lineage (NCBI taxonomy): Eukaryota > Viridiplantae > Streptophyta > Magnoliopsida > Solanales > Solanaceae > Capsicum > Capsicum annuum. Next base: position 201,190,259 of record NC_061114.1, read on the forward strand.
TATTGGTGGTTTTTTGTTCTATTGTTGGTTCTTCATTTGGGAGGAGTTTTTATGGGAAGAATTACAATGGGAGTATTTTGTTGAATTTTGGTGGTTCTTGTTGTGAGTATTTTGGTAGTTCTTATTATGTTGGTGGTTCTTGATCTATCCTTGGTTCTTATTGTGAGTATTCCAATGTTACATGGGATTCCAGAATGACAGTGAGGTATGTTGCTGTGGGGTATTTTGTTGGATAGGATTTCAAAATTAGAATATTATATGATGTTGTGACTTTTTGTGCAAAATTTGCATCTTCTTTCAACTTTAACAAGTATAATTTTTGTAATAGATATGACTCGAGGAAGAGGTACAGGTTGAGGAAGCATAGGGCATGCGGGAAAGTCAGCAGCTAGGACTAATATGCCTGTTCGTACTGCAAACATGCCTACTATTCCCACTCCTACAGTTGCGCGACAAACAGCTGGTGGCATAGGTGCTCTAACTTCTAATCATGGTAGTATGTCTCCTACTACTCCAAATCAAACCAACCCAACACCTATAGGTATGTCTTCACAAACCAACCTAGTACGTGAGGACATATCTCGTAGCAACACAAATGGAGAAAGTAATTCCAGTCGGAGCCATGTGCGGACCCTTGTTACTATAACTTCTGCAGGGTTAGTCCATTTTTTGTCTATTATTATATATTATTTTTTTATTTATAGTAACCTCTAAATAATGTCTTCACATTGATACAAATTGCAACCTTCTAAAGCATTCTCCAATAGGATACACGAGTCTTTCAAAAGTGAACTTGATCACAATGGAGTCAATTGGAAAGGTGTCTCATGTGACATAAAAGATGGCTATTTTGGGGAATTCAAGGTATACAGCTTCATCATAATTGATTTTGTAAAGTGTACTCATTTTAATAAATATGATATTAATGTGTTATCTTGGAAATTTATTTCAGAAACACTTCTATTGGGATTCTTCCATTACTGATGTTGCGGTAAAAAAACACTGGCAGAGTAAGGCAGCAACTGTGTATAGAAATTTCATTGCTAAAATCAAAGAGAAAGGGATTAGGCAAGATTTTATACATTAAGATGTATGGGAAAATTGGCAGTGACTTTGGGAAGATCCAAAGTGTGTTGAAAAGTCCAAAATAAATGCACAGAATCGTTGTGGAGGCAAAGAAGTTGCTGCTGGAACTCACACGGGAGGATCTATCTCAATTGGAGAGTACCGAAAGAGACTTGTAAGTATATATTTCAAGTATTAAACTGTAATTTGATGTGAGACAGTCTAAACTTAGTTCAACGTTATGCTATTGTTGCATTTTTGTTTACTGTTTATCTCAAATGTTGATCATTTCTCATTGTTTGTCTCCTGTATTGTATTTGGTTTGTTGTGTTCTGTTGTTATCTTGTAACCTAAAAAACTACAATGTAAACTGTGCTTATATGTCGCAGAGTGGTATATTACTGAGGATTCGTATATTTATATGTTCTTCGAGATGTATTGGGCAGAATCAAGACCTTACAATTCTGGAAATTACTTGTCTATTTTATGTGATTGGTTTTCATCTTATATAACCTTCACACTGGAATCTGACTGGAAATTTCCAAATGTTCATTATTAGCATATGTCTCAGTAATTTTGATGCAATGAAATTCAACAATCTCTTTCCAGTCATTGCTTAGTAAGAACAATGCAAATTAGATAACATAGTTCTGACCACGTGACTAATAATATTTACCTGATGACCAACTACGTTCCACTTGAATTATGGCTTAACAAACATTTTTGGTTTACCTGAAATATTCCAACAGTTTTGTTCTAGTACAATGCCCAACACTTCTTTTTTACAGGCTGCTGAAATGGGTTGAGATCCGACACCAAGGGAGTTACATTTGCATGTTCACACACATGGTCATGATGGAAAATCTTTCGTTGATGAACGTTCCCGAATCGTCCATGTAAGATTAAATCTTAATGTAGTAGTTTACTTAATTCTCATTTTTTAGTTTAAAGTACTTTTTGGTATCTAATCATTTGTAAGTACAATTCGTTATAATTTGACTTCCACTATTACAGGAAAGATTTGAAGAAATATTATGAGAAAAAACATTATCAGAATCTGTTATTGATCAAATTAAAGCATATTACCAAGCTGCCAGAGGAGAAAAGAAGCGAAGAGTATTTGGTCTTGGATCTGAAGCCAAAGGCTACTACGGCCAAACTCTATGTATTTCTTGTGGAAATACTTTATATTCAGCTTCACATTAATCGATAACAACTGCAGATTCGGATTTGGATGAGCTTGTGAAGCGATTGATTCCCACACTTAAAAATCAATTTTTTCCTATTGTCATTAAAGAGGTACAGAAGTTGGTTTCTTCATGATCAGCTGTCACACCTCCGGCTACGCCTTTGCACGATCTTGATTCCTTAAATGATGATTACAATGATCTTGATCAGTTGTGATACTTTTGACGATCAGTGCATTGATTTTTGATGGTCTATTTTGTTGGTTTTTGATGGTCTATTTTGTTGAAACGTTTAAAATTGTGCAACAAAAAATTACACTTGATGGATGTAGGTATTGAGGATGTTTTGGACATACTTATGTGTTTAGATGTTGCTATGTTTGGTACAGAGGATTTTAGACTTTTTCTATCTATATATATGGGTTCTTTTATATGCATGTTGGATATTATAAGAAGATTTTGCTATCTATATATATGTGGCTTTTTTTATATGAATATTGGGTATTATAAGAATTTTATAATATTCTATTAATATTCAAAATACAAATAAAAAGATATTGAAAGAAAAGTTGTGACGACAGATTTAGCGACAAAATTACTCATTGCCAAACTAAAACATTTGCAACGGGTTGAGGAAAATATTTTTTGTCACAAAAATTGAGAATTTTTAGCGACGGACTGGCAATGAAATATTTGGTCAGAAAATAATCAAAATGACGAAATACAACATGAAATTAGTAACGACACTTATAAATATAACAACAAATATATTCGTTGCTAAAATATAGCAACGGATATAAGACGTCTCTATTCCATTGCAAATCTAGAAACAGATTTTATTTTTCCGTTGCTAAATGGTTAGCAACGCGCAATATAGCAACGAATAATATTTTGTCGTTGATCCGTCTCTAAATGGATTTAGCGATGAATTTCTGTTGATTAGCAACGTTATCGGTCTCTTGCTAAACGCGGTTTTTTTTGTAGTGACTAAGTCACCTACTAAGTCACCAAACTACACCACATTCAAAACAAAAATTCACCTTTAAAGTACCTACACTTAGTAAATTTCAACTCACTAAGTCGGCTACCAAGTCACCAAACTAAACCACATTCAAAACAAAAATTCACCTTTAAAGTACCTACACTTAGTAAATTTCAACTCACTAAGTCACCTACCAAGTCACCAAACTTAACTACATTCAAAACAAAAATTCACATTTCAAGTTCCTAAACTTCAACATTTTCAACTCACTAAGTCATCACCCAAGTCACCAAACTAAACCACATTCATTTCAAAAATTCACCTTTAAAGTACCTACACTTTATCAATTTCAAGTGATTAAGTCACCAAACTAAATCACATTCAAAACAAAAATTCACATTTCAAGTACCTAAACTTCAATATTTTCAACTCACTAAGTCATCACCCAAGTCACTAAACTAAACCACATTCAAAACAAAAAATTCACCTTTAAAGTACCTACACTTTATCAATTTCAAGTGACTAAGTCACCTACCAAGTCACCAAACTTAACTACATTCGAATCAAAAATTCACATTTCAAGTTCCGAAACTTTAGCATTTTCAACTCACTAAGTTATCACCTAAGTCACCAAACTGAACCACAATCAAAACAAAATATTCACCTTTAAAATACCTACACTTTATCAATTTCAAGAAAGTACCTACACTTTATCAATAACAAGTGACTAAGTCACCAAACTTAACTACATTCAAAACAAAAATTCACATTTCAAGTTCCTAAACTTCAACATTTTCAACTCACTAAGTCATCACCCAAGTCACCAAACTAAACCACATTCATTTCAAAAATTCACCTTTAAAGTACCTACACTTTATCAATTTCAAGTGACTAAGTCACCCACTAAGTTACTACACTTATTCACTTTCACGCAACATATTCATTTATAGTATAATAAGTCAAACAATTGAACAAGTGTAAAAAAGAAAATATAAGTGGAGGCGTCACATGTCCCTCTCACACCATATAATCATCACAAAATTCCTATGGCTTTCAAAGCCTTCTACAACGAACAATCCCAAAATAAACTACATTTAAAACTTCATTATAAGAAAATAGAGAGATATTAACTTACCTTTACTTGACCTAAAATAAAGCGAAAGAGAGAAACGATCACCAGAAAAAATAGCAAAGCAATCCTTTTACCGAATTCGAAATCTGTCAAATAGTAAAATTATTACAAAGAATAATCTTTCGCTTAAATAATTACAACAATTTAGTAAAGGAATAGGAATAAGATTTTTCCCAAAAAATTAAACAATTAATGAGTAAAATGGAGAAATAAATGTCAAGACTAACCAAAATTTAGGTACTTCAAACTCAAATTTATGTAGGAACAAACCTAAAATTAGCTAATTCAATCTCAGATTCCAAAAATTAGCTAGAATCTAGCTAAATAAAATAAATATCCAAACCTTAGAACTCAAACCACAACTAATTGACGAAATTAACACTAAGATATTTGTATGTGGACCTTTAACATTTCTAGATATTAAAAAATAAGTTTGTGGATACAAAAATAAGATAAATTTAGTTAATGAGTTGTAGTTATTGTTACCTTGCCCAAAATTGAAAGTTAGGATATAGTTCCTTGCAAATTTGATTAAAGACAAAAAGATTCCAAGAAGATGAGTAGAAACTTATGATCAAAAGAGAAAGAACAATGGAGATTGGGCGGATTTTGGAGTTAGAGGGTTAAAGTGTGAGATTTTGAGGATTTTGGAGTTGTTGCTGATTTTGGACGGGATATTTGGGTGAGTTTTGGTGTGTTTTGTGTTTTATTATGTAGTATGGGTCGGGTTAAAGAATTATATAATTTTTTTTAATTATTACGAAAACCGACCACATGTGGTCGATTTTCAAAAATAATTTAAAAAATTGAAATTAAAGTTTAATAAATTAATAAATTACAAAAATAAGTTAATAAATTAAAATTATTTTTTAACAAATTAAAATTTTAACAAATTCTATAATATTTATAACAACATCCAATTAATTTAATACAATTAGTCAATTTAGTATCATCACATTAACACGAGTAGTATATTTCCTCAATCGTATTATAATATAAATGAATTTTGCAAATTATGATAAATTTTTGGTTAATTATCTTTTAAATACGATATATATATATATATATATATATATATATATACACACACACACACACCTCGTAATACTAGTCTTACGTTATTACAACTTCAACAACATACACGGGTCTACACTGACCCAAAATGGTATATCGTTTATTTCCTTAATAGTATGATTTATATCAACGTATCATTCAAACTATTTTGATATATAGATTCAGTTATCTAGCTTTCGATTACTTCATACGTCACTACACAAGATATACGTATATATACATATATTCAATTGTCTATCAACTTTCAAATACGTACAATAAACATCATATACACGATTTTACTACCCTGGAATAATATACAACGTATTTTACATATACTCAGATACAAAACTTGTAAGCCAAAAAACTCAAATTCTCAAAATTCGAAATTCAAAGCAAATGGTAAGTATATGCCAGTTTCAGGATTCAATTTTCTGTCTCCCTTCCCTACTTCCTTCCTCCCCCCTTATAGACTTCGTAATACTTGTCTTACGCTATTACAACTTCAACAACATACGCGTGTCTACATTGACCCAAAATATTATATCGTCTATTTCCTCAATAGTATGATATATATCAATGTACCATTCAAAATATTTTGCCATATAGATTTAGTTATCTAGCTTTCGATTACTGCATACGTCACTACACGAGACATACGTATATATACATATATTTAATTGTCTATCATCTTTCAAATACGCACTATAAATATCAAATACACGATTTTACTATTCCATAATAATATACAACGTATTTCACGAATACTCAGATGAATTATCGATTACATTATCTTATGTCATTAATATACCTTCACTGTATAATATGTATATACATATATATACCTATACATACACACACATATACACACTATCGACTGTATCAAGTTCTAAATATGTATTATATATATCACATACGTACACAAGTATATTATCCAATAATATAATGTGATGTGTTTCTTATACATACTCAGATGAGTGATCGATTAATTATATCTGATTAGCTTAATATATTAGGTTTTGACTACATCGTTCATCAATCAGTCAATACATGATATATATATATATATATATATATATAAAGATATTTATATATATGAACTATTGAATGCGTACTATATATATCACATTCACAAGTATATTACCTTATAATAGACCATGTTCATTATATTCAGATGAATTATCGGTTATATATTACATTATTATGACTAGAATAGTAACATAATATCATTATCTAAACGGTATGATATATATACACACATATTCATTATACAAAGATTATGCATATTTAACATCATTTAACATATATACAAAGGAAAATATTTATTTTATATATTCAGACATAAGTAAAAGATAAAGATTATGTTTAACGTAATTTGTTTATTTTGTTTAATATATTTTTTAGTGTAATTTTTTCACAAAATTTAAGAATGATTGATTTTTATTATTATTATACTGGTTATCGACTACGTGTGATCAGTGTAATTTTAAAAAATTATATATATATTAGATTATATATATAATTATTTTTAATAAAAAATAAAATATATTGTTTATTACATATATATAATTATTGGTTACTAAAAATTATTTACTTTTTATTTTCTTTAGTTCAAAAATCGACCATAAGTGGTCAGTTTTTGTAAATATTTTTTTTTATTTTAATAAAAACTGACCACAAGTGGTCAATTTTTTTAAAATATTTTATTTTTTAAAAAAAATTAAAAAGAAATTTTTAAAAACCAGTCACAAGTGTTCGCTTTTTGAAAATATTTTTTAATTATATTTTTTTAAAAAATACCACAAGTGGTCGATTTTGTTATTTTTATTAATTTTTATTTGTAAAATAAATAATAATTAATATAAAAATTATTGAAATAATTATTTTAAAATTTTAAAATATAATCGGCCACTGTGTGGTCGGTTTTGTGTGGTAGTTTTTTAAATTTTTTTTAGTAGTGCAACTTGAAGACTAAACTCCACTCCTAAATTAGTTTATAACATACTGGCACTAAGAAAGCATGAGAACTACAACTCAATAAACTTTCTAGTATATATTAACTAGAATAGAAGACTTTTAGACACATGGATGAAATAGTTTCTTTAATCAGATTCACTGTAGTAGGCTGCATTTCGATAGGTTGGTAGAACTTTCTCAAAAATAATTCTTGCTATTTGCTCGTGTTCTATCCTTTTTTCTCTTATATAAGTACATCAATTTCGTTTTGAAAGACCTTTAGTATTTATAACTTCAACCAAGCATATTTCTAACTCAATAAGGACTCCTATGTCTCTTGAATTCTCTTCTCGAGTGTTGTAGTCAAATACTAACTCTCCTTTTAAGCACATGGTGATCTTCTTATATTTATTTGAAGTAACAAAGTTCTGTTTTTTTTATTTTTGCACATATGACTTTATCCACAAAAAGTCCACTTGCAAGTTGAACTCTTTTGAAGCAGTTTTTCATGAACCAACTATGCTTACTTGTTCCATGGTCTCTTATCAATCATCAAAACTTCACAAGTCTTAACAAGTTCTTAATTTTTTATGACGAAAAACTCAAAATCTTGTGCATTTTATTTCAATACCAACATTGTGATGTGTGCTTACTAAAGCATGAAAAACTTTAATGAAAACTCGTGCTCTTATGCATTTCATGTAAGTACAAATATCTTGATATGTGAAAATTAAAGCATGGAACACTTGAATGAGACAGGTTAGTGAACTAGGTTATAAAATTTGCACATCCCTTATCTTTCCTCTTTTGACATTATTAAAAATTATTTCAAACATATGAATGGCAAAGAATCATGGACCTTGCGTGATGGAACAAGCAATAGCAACATCTTTCATGTACCTATTTCATCATTTTGTTAATCATCAAAATCTATCAGTCCATTAAGAACTCTTGCTTGACAAGGACTCTTATCTTCTTAAATGCTTGAGCCTACATATTTATGGACTCCTTATGTAGATATACTTTTTTCAAGTCTGTAAGATCGAACTCTTGCTTTACAAGGACTCTTATCTTACTTGGATGCTTGACTTTGTGAGTTTTTTGGACTCATTTCTTGGATATGCTTTGTACAACCTCATGGTCTTTTCTTCTTGAGTCTTTTTTTATTTCAAAAAGTCCTTATACAAGTTAGACTCTTGATGTAGAAATATGTTGGTCAACCTATTTCATGTATGTGTTTCACTGCTTTGTCAATCATTAAAATATTCATGAACACAATAATTTACCTTTTTGATAATAACAAACTAATGCTTCTTGTGTATTGTGTGCAATTTATTTTGATTCAGAGTCTAAACAAAGTATCAAAAGTCACATGTCAGATAAACAAGGTCAAAATCATAGGTTATAAAAATTACACAACTTACACACTTCCTCTTTTTTTTAACTCCACTGAGGTAGTGGCATGGTCTGCGTACAGTTTACCCTCTCCACATTCCAATATGCGAGAATACACTGGGTATGTTGTTATTGTTGTTGTTATTGTACACCCTTTTTTCTTTTGGCATCATAAAAAACCTGCACCAATTATGCAAACTAAGTCTTTTGAGTTAGTTAATTTAAGCTCATAATCATTAGGACTATCATCTATACAAACACTTAAAAATCAAAAACTTAATTAGATATAACAAAGTATTTCCAAAGACAAGAGAATAGCCAGAAGCAAGAGACTAAAATCATACATTTTCATTGATCATTCATAAAATGCACTATATTTTTAACAAAATTAAAATAATATTAAAGCACTTGTTATGAGAGTAGGAGAGGTTCGAAAGAGTCTAAGGATAGGAGGACTGGGATTTTGATAAAGTTGGAGCATGAGATGATGAAGGAGGATCTTTCTTGAGCAAGTCAAAGCCGTATATGTTGCAGAGTCTGAAGCTTTCATTTTCGTTCAGCTTTAAGATATGAATTTTTCTTTCAAAAAGAATCCATCTCAATATTATATTATACATAAAGCATATTCAAGACCTCGAGGTGTGATCATGGAGTGCTTCAATCTCATTATTTTTAGCAATCATGGCATCCCTTAGGTGCTATAAAAGTGCTTTGGACCTTCTTGAAGAAGCTGGTACAACATCTTGGTTCATAAGCCTTAGAGTGTTTAGCCCTTTAGCTTGTACAATAATTGTTGATAATTTTTCTGAGATGACATCACACCCATTTTGAAATTAATATGCAAATAATAGTGTCTTTTTTATTAACTTTATTTGTTGGTATAGAAGATTCAGGTGCCTCAACCTATTCCATAGGTGTAGATATTTGATGTGCTATAGAAATATAGCACTTTCAACGCTTAAAACGAGGAAAATATGTAAGTTTCTGAGGGATTTTTATTATATTTGGTCTGTTTTGGGTATGTTTTGCAAGGAATCATGCTTTGAATAATAATTTCATGAAAAGGGTGTTTTTGATTACTTTTGGAGCGATTATGGATGATTGGGATGTTTTTCAGCTTAATCGTGATCAATGCATGTTCTCGAGTCAAAGAAGAGCTAAAAGACTGACTTCCGACACCTACCAAGTCAAAATGTGGTTGAAGAAGGACCTACAGACTGCATGTACACAAAGCAGGTGCCAGAATGTCAAAATCTCGAAAGCTGAACATTGTAAGATTTTTGCTCCTACTACCTGCGCCCACTACCTGTGCCCTGTGCCTGAGACGCAGGTAGTACGTGCACCCTTCCAGACCGCAGGAGCAGGGAGTAGGCGGCCACCAACCCGGTTTTCTCCTATTTCATTTGGACTTAGTTTTTAGGGTTTTTTCTTGTACTATAAATACCTTTTATATACATTTTAGTAAGAGATTTATGCGATATACAAGAGATGATACTTTTAACACTTAGAAACATATTTTGATTTCAAGATCCATCTTTGATTTTGGAATTCCATTACGTTGACTTTGCTTGATTATTCAGTTTACGGTTGTGGATTTTTTTTCATCTTATCATTGTGATTTCATCTTTGCTTTCCAACATGATTGCTATTGATTTCTTCACAATCATGAGCGGCTAAAATCCATAGCCAGGGTTGTGAAAACCCTGGCAAATTAACGAAGTAGAAAAAGTGCGATTATTGACGGGAAACTAATACCTATGGTATGCATTTCTTTATCTTCGATATGATTGCTTTATTAATGGGTGCATAAATTAGAATCCCATCTAGATATTACTAATTTCTCTAACAAAAGGGTAGTAACTAAAAAAAGATAACGACAACAGTAATTTAGGGAGTTAATAGCCGATTCGTTGCAGTACAACAGTATATATGAATGACTATTAGCCTTCATCTAATAACTTGAGAATCAAAAGGTGAGAGTTAACTAGGACCAGGGTAAGAGTTAGTAACTCGACACCCTGAGACTCAATAGGTAAAGGGTGGAATCCTACTGCTCAAAAGACTGTAGGAAGTACATAAATTATTGATTCTGCATGCAAGGTATTGGGTTGGTTCAACAACACATATAAACCTGTGGAGTTGAGATGCTAGGAGAAACGCAATCCTAGTGTTCACTTAAGACTAATTTTTAACCAAGTTAATATTGTTCTGTGTTTGAGACGACTACACACAAATGCCCCCATTTACTTTTCTGTTTTGCCCATAAACAGTAACTACTGGGATATATCAAATCACGTGTTCCCTTGGGACTCGAACCCAACCTTGGTTGGGTTACTATATCTTGGCAGTGGCTATATCATCATCTAAAAGTAGGTGTTGCTTAGATGTCATCAATATTTCAGACTTAATCCTTAGTTATCCATTTTTGTTCATCAATCCTAAATCCCTTTCAACAATAAACCCAATTGGAGAATTAGGTTTCTATTGAGGGCTTCCCAAACATTTTTCCCTAAATAGATCCATCAATATGATTGATCCCATTAGATGAATCTGGTTCAACTATGGCGTCACCCAGAGATTCCTCCCCATAAGGTACATCCTTCTTAACTACCTTAGCAATATTAACCATCTCATAGACAAATTCTTTCCGCTTCACAGCTCTAGATGATTCCTCCTCACATGGCACCTCAAGTTTCTCTTATCATACATAACAAAGACACCTTTATGAACAACAATTTCAGTAGCAGCTACTCTCTTAGACTCACTATTTACATGACCAACTTCTAAACCATCAATTAAGTTTGGCTTTGAAAAGAGATGAGATGGGATGAGACTGACAAATTTAGAAAAAGATTATCATTACCTTATACTTTTTATTTTTAAAAGAGTAATGATTATGGAGTTCTTTTAGGAGTCAATCTTTTTTGGACATTTGAAATAAAGTGGTATAAGTGTTTTATAATTGTTTTTAATATTTTGAAAAACTTTGGTACACAAACCTCAATAAATATTTCATGGTTGATCTTGTTTCTATTTTACAAGTCATTTTTCTGTGACATGGGCAAATACAATGTTATATTGCATGAGTTACTTACACTAGAAAATGATATATCTACATATAACTATATATATTATAGAGAGCATAAAATTAAATTTAATGTGCATTTTGCACAGTGATCTTTAGCCAAACATTGAGGGATACTTGTGTAATCTTACTCTTCCCCAATTATATTCTTGCAATGAACCTAGTTCATCCACATGTATCATCCATAGTTATCCTTATCATAAGGTTTTCAGTCTTTTCAATAGCCTTTCTTGTGAAGTACTGGAGTTACTCTCATAAACAGGCGTTAATGTGTTTGGTGACCCTACAAATTAATTTGATGTTCTCTTATTAATGAGCTTTTTTCTTGTTCATCTGATGAAATGGGTGACACATCCTATTCTAGCGTACTCTTTTTATAGGCAACATATTTATCCTATAATCTCCTTCACATGCTATCTTTTTCACTCTTATCTTTAATTTTCTTTATCTTTAGTGATATATTAAGCAAGCGCTATCTATGTACCAATTTTGCTTGTTTTCTCTCACTTTTGTCTGCAACTGAATCAAAGGTTAGTATTAGACATCCAAGTAAGTTTGAATCTTTTCTTATAATCAAATGGATGAATCAAGTTTTATTTTGCCTATGTTGACATTAGGTTGGTGTACATATTTCTCTTATTAGCTCTGAAAAAAAAATTCAACCAATTTGATATTCTTATTATTAATTCAAGTAGTTATTGGACGTTTATAAGTGGGTGTCCTAGTTTTCACAAATATAACATAAATCTTTAGAGAAAATAATTTCTTTGTGAAAACCTAAGTCAACCTTCTCATTTTAAGTTCTACTACTTAAATGATTAATATTCTAGATGAGTTGATCCATCCGTTAGCTCTTTCAAGATCAAATTTTATCCTAGAATTTTCTTAAGCTAGCTTTCTAATCTTGTATCTTTCATAAAATAATTCATCTTTTATTTGTTTAAGTTTAGACTCAACTCTTTGATAATCCTTAGATAATATTTTTTCCTTTTCAGCTGTTAGAAGTTTGATGATTTCAGACTTTAAAGTCAGGATGGTTGAATCATGTTGGTTAACTTGTTCCTTCAGAGTGCAGTTTTCATTTTCAATAACATTTTTCCCCTTTTCAATATCAATATACTCAACTTAAGACTAGCAAAGAAACTGAGTAACTGATTTCTTTCAGCAGTCATGACATTATCAGTTGATTGATTCATCAAGGAGACTAGTTTTTCTTCTGTATGCAAATCCCTAATCCATCACCATCAGATTCTTTTGAGCTTGATCCTCCTGCAACCATCAACAAAATGATTCCTCTTTTTGGAGTCAAATTTCTCTTTTAACTTCAACGATTTTTGAGGGCTTTCTTTTTTGGCTTAATTTTTTACAGTGCATAATTCTTGATCATGCGATCTATGTTTTCATACTTGAAGCAACCAGCTTGAGACTTATCATTGAAACAAAATCTGCTACTTATTTCTCTCTTGTCCTGTAACTTTTCTTTCTTAAATTTTTTTGAAGCTCTTTGCAAGATTTTTATCATTCAAATTTGATTCTTTGTTGTCAAACACATCTAATGCTAGTGATTATTCTTAGTTCAGTCCTCTTTTTTTTAAGGTTCTCATATTCTTCTTATAAACATTCACTAGAGTGTCTCAAATTTATTTTGCAATGGTGCAATTTTTTATCCCGTTGCATTCATTTATTCTATGTAGGTAAATAAGAATATACTTAGCTTTTGCATTCTTTTCAAGCATCTTGAAGTCAGACTCATCATACTCACTTTTATCTTTTAATACGTCCTTGTTTTTAGCGTCCTTCTTCATGGGGTATTGAGGTCCATCAATAATTCTGTTTTAGATTTTGTATTCCACAAGCTAAAGAGAATCTTTTATCCTTTCTATCAATCCTGAGTAATATTGTCCATTGAAAAATGAAGGCCTATTGATGTCTTGTCCTTCGCAATATCCAGTAGATGGTGCAGAATTCATCTTTGATCTTATCTTAAGGTGTTAGAATTCATGAGATAACCTATTATGATACCGATTGATCTTTCTACGTTCTAATAACTCACGTGAGTTATGCTCAACTTTCACCCACGGATGGATTAGGTAGCCTAACATTTTCCAATAAAAGAAGTAAAGACAATAAAAAATAAATTAAACACGATACAATAAACAATAAATTAAACACGATAGTTTTACATGAAAAATATTCGACTCACAAAAGATGTAAAAAATCAGATCTGTACCTTTACAGAATTCAACCCCAACTTAACTAAACAAAATGAGACTATTAACAAAAGATTACAAACTCTGTAACCTAAGAAATTTTAAACTCTAATTTCTAATATTCAACAATCTTCCCAGACTGTTAAATCCCTCTTCTAGTTTGAATTTAGATTACAAAACTCTTGCATCCCTAAAACTAACCGCAATTCCTAAAAATAAACAGATCTTTCAAGGTTTGTGTTTTCACGTCTTCGAGTTATCCCATCTTGAAGACTAAACTCCTAAACTAGTTTATAACACACTGACACTAAGAAAGTATGAGAATTATAACTCAATAAACTTCCTATTACATATTAACTAGAATAGAGGATTGTTTGACATATAAATGAAATAAGTTATTCAATCTGGTTCACTATATTGGGCTAGATTTCGATAGTTAGGCAGAACTTCTAAAAAATTATTCTTGTTTTGCTTATGTTCTACCCCTTTTCATCTCAGTATAGGCGCATCAATTTCGTTTTGAAAGACCTTGAGTATTTATAACTCCAACAAAGCAGGCTTCAAACTCCACAAGAATTCCTATGCTTCTTGGACTCTCTTCTTGAGTGTTGTAGTCAAACACTAACTCTCCTTTTCATCACATAGTAATATCGTTATGTTTATCTTAAGTAAAAAGATTTTTGTTTCTTTATTTTTGCACATGTGATTTAATCCACAAAAAATCCTCTTGTAACTTGAACTCTTTTGAAGCAGTTTTTCATAAACCAACTATGCTTACTTGTTTCGTGACCCTTGTCAATCATCAAAACTTCACAAGTCCTAAAATTTAATTTTAATTTTTTTTTTTGGCAAATAACTGAACGATTTTATTCACCAAGTAAGGATTATACAGCTCAAAAAGAGAAGAGAATGAAACAAATTAGGCTTAAGCAACAAGCTTTAGCCCTTACTAACTGACCACCCTACTACATAAACAACTACACATCTAAGGGTAGAAATTTAAACTATCTAACTTTTGTTTCACTCCCATTCGAGTTACACCCCGGATATGCAAGTCTTGCGCAATTTGATTGACCTATGCTTCGATACTCCTCTGCTTTTATTGAAAAATTCTTGCATTTCTTTCCAATCAAATATGGTATGTAGCACAGGCCAGACATATTCTATACACTTCTGCAGTTGTATTTTTGCCTTTATATAATGTGATTGCCTATTTCAATTCCTCACACCACTTCATGAGATGTCTTGTTATTCCTTGCCAACCTAGTATCATTTTCCAAATTGTAGAGGAGACTACACACTTAAAAATCAAGTGTACCACAATTTCATATTCTTGCTTACACAGCGGACAAATTGTATCATCAATAATACCTAAATAGCAAACCTATCTCTTGTCATCAACCTATTGGAAATGATGAGCCAATGGATAAAAATCCATTTAGCTGATCCATAGTTGTTGCATACTATTTTCCTCCAAGGTACTTTTGAAAATTGTCCCCTCAGCTGAACATATATCTTTTTAATGAAAAAATTCTCCATTTGTACAAGGTCTTGTTCCCGAATTCTTAAATTTTCCATATACACTCTGGCTTTTAAGATTTTCCTGATTACCTAGGATGCATTTTTAACTTCTAGATCCCAATTAGATTTGCCTTTCCCATAGTAGAAATACAGCCCCTTAACCCAAAGTTTGTCTTTCTTTTTGCAAAGATTCCACATTAACTTGCATATGGCCGCTCTATTCCAACGCAGAATGCTAAGGATGTTTATCCCCCTGACAGATCTAGGATAGCATAATTTTTCTCAAGATATTAGTGCTTTTTTTGACATCTTAACTCCACCGATCCATAAAAACCTTCTACAGATAGTATCAATCATTTGTATGACCTTTATTGTAGTAGATGAAAGTGCTTAGTTTATTCATGGAGAGATACTGGCACATTCGAGCAATAATACTTTTCACTGCACTGCACTGTTGCTTATGGGTTGCATTCAATAGGAGATAGAAGGGTTGGCAAAGTCTGATCACTTTAAGCGGCATCCTCACTTAGTGGATTGTCCTAGGAGATTTTAATGCTATATTGAAAGAGTAGTATAGATGCAATGGAAGTCCAGTAACTGATCTAGAAACAAGAGACTTTGCAAATTGTATAGAAGAGGCAAGTTTAAATGAGATTAAGTCGATTGAAAGAGCCTTTACATGGTTCAATGGTCGAATACAAAGTAGAATTGATAGAGCTTTTGGTAATGCAGAATGGATGCTCAATTGGCCACACATAGAGGTTCAAATCATGAATAATTACTTTTCTGATCACTCACCTTTGAGATTCAAAATTAATACACAACATGAAGGAGGAGACGACCATTTAAATTTTTCAACCATCTAGCTGACCATCCATCAGCTTAATACATACTGTTGGAACAAAGAGGTACATAGATCACATATGGAGAAGGTATGGAAAAAGCTGAAGATAGTCAAACAAGAATTGAAGAGACTGAATTCCACACACTTTGCTGGGGTCAAAGAAAGGATTACTACTATTCGAAAAAAATTGGATGATATACAGGAACAAATGGATGAGACAAACTAATGCAATACACTGTTTAATACAGAAAAACAGTTGAGAGAATAACTTGAGAAATGGATACTAATAAAGGAGAGTATAATGAAGCAAAAACCCAGAATTCAGTGGCTGCAACTAGGAGATAGCAATACTGCATTCGTTTTTGCAAGCATGAAAAATAGGTTTGCGCAGAATGTAGTGAGAAGTTTAACAAGTAGTTCAGGGGAAGTATTACAAACAGAAGGTGACATTGCTCAGGAAATAACCGGCATCTATAAAGATCTATTGGGTTCCGCTGTAGCTCATCTCCCCTCCATAAATCCTGAAGTGATGAAACTTGGACCTACACTGGACAGACACCAATAATTATCATTGATCAGCTCAGTCACTAAAGACAAGGTTTGGATGGCACTACAGAGAATAGATGATGAGAAAGCTTCGGGGGTAGATGGTTTTAACGTTGTATTCTTCAAAAAAGCTTGACCTGTGATTGGCGAGGAACTTACTAATACTACCTTGGAATTTTGTGATTCGACAGCTGTGTACAAACCCATTCATTGCACTTCAGCCACCTCTAATACCAAAGGTACAACACCCTTCCACTGTACAACAATTTAAACCAATTTTGTGTTGTAGTGTGGTGTATAAACTGATCTCTAAAATACCAATGAAGAGAATGCAAGGAGTAATGAATAGTATTATAGATATAGGACAATCCGCTTTTGTACCGGGTAGGTTCATTTCTGATAATATTGTAGTAAGCCATGAGTAAGTCAAATGTTTTGAGAGAAATCATATTTCACCAAGGTGTATGCTTAAGGTGGATATGCAAAAAGCATACAATTCAATAGAATGGCATTTTTAAAACAAGTGCTTGACTGTTTACACTTCCCAACCCTCTTTGTCAACTGGATCATGAAATGCTTGAAGACATTATCTTATTCCATTGTAATTAATGGAAAACCAGCTGAACCTTTTCGTGCTAAAAGAGGATTAAGGCAGCAGGACCTAATTTCTCCCTTTCTCTTCGTTCTTGCAATGGAATATTTGAGTAGGTTGCTCAAGACGCTACAACATATGCAAAATTTCAATTATCATCCTAAGGTGTGGAAAACTCAATCTTATTCAACTGAGTTTTGCGGATGATCTACTGTTGTTTAGTAGAGGAGATTTCATTTCAG
Organism: Capsicum annuum; assembly: GCF_002878395.1. NCBI lineage: Eukaryota > Viridiplantae > Streptophyta > Magnoliopsida > Solanales > Solanaceae > Capsicum > Capsicum annuum. The sequence goes on from NC_061114.1 coordinate 201,208,069, forward strand.
TCCAACTTATTTATAATTGTTTTGAAGAGTTCGCAATGTTAGGAAAGACGGACACAATCAAAGAGCCCGACAGGGTAGCAGCGGAAAATACCCAAGAATAAACTTTTTCTTTCAACTTGAACCAAGAGGAGACAAGCAAAATCAAGCAAAATAAAGTAATAAGGTATCAAATGAATTACCACACAAATGTGATAGGTCAAGAATAAAGGCAATCACACAAGACACCAAATTTACGTGGAAAACCCTTCGGTGTGAAGAGTAAAAAACCACGGGACCAAATCTCCACTATAATCACCAAAGAGTTACAATATTGTCCTCCAAAATGGCCACCAAACAAGTGCTAAAAAACAAGAAACAATACATAAACCACAGCACCAAACACTAGAGAAATAAAGGAGTGCAAGCACCAAAAACGCAGCTACTGTTTGGGAATGAAGAACAGGAGATACAGGCCACCAAATCAAGCTCCGTCAGTTCCTAATAAAATATTGAGATGAGAGGAACAAGAAGTACAAAAATCAGATCAATCAGACAAGAAACGAAGCGGGAATCACAATTTGAAGTTGACAGCTGTGGCTGAAATTTAGGTGCGAAAATCAGCTCTGTTTTTCTCTCTTTGGCTGCTGAAAACTCTCTTTTTGTGATGGTGAATAAGACCTAAAAAGATCAATATATATGCCCCATAGTAATGGGCCTATGGGCAAAAGTGGGTTGGTCTAAATTGTGCTTCATTTTATCCACATAGGAAGGGACAAAGGCCCATGACCCAACAATGCTCCCTCTCCCGACTATGTAGAGGAGACCGTCATCTCGGAGATCATGCAACAATCTTCAAACTTCCCTCTTGTCAAAGCTTTAGTTATCATGTCGTAACCATTATCATCCGTATGAATCTTCTTAAGTTCAAGCAACTTAGAATCCAACACATCCCGAATCCAATGGTATCTCACATCAATGTGTTCAGACCGACCATGAAATGTAGAATTCTTGCCAGGATGTATGACACTTTGACTATCGTAATGAAGCACATACCTCTCTTGAGCAGAACCAAGTTCCCCCAAGAATCTTTTTATCCAAAGCAATTCTTTACAAGCTTCAAAGGCAGCAATAAGCTCAGCTTCTGTAGTAGATAGAGCAACACATTTTT
>NC_061114.1:201212215-201217554 GCF_002878395.1 Capsicum annuum
GCAGCAATAAGCTCAGCTTCTGTAGTAGATAGAGCAACACATTTTTGCAACCTAGGTTGCCAAGACACAGTTCCCCCTGAAAAAGTAACCAAATACCCTAAAGTGGACTTGCGAGTATCAAGATCACCGGCCATATCTGAATCAGTATAACCACAAAGACTAGGCTTCCCTGTTCCAAAATACAAACTCAGATTAGAAGTGCCACAAAGATATCTCATAATCCACTTCACAGCATTCCAATGTTCTCTTCCCGGATTAGAAAGAAAATAACTAACAACACCAATAGCATGAGAGATATCTGGTCTTGTGCAAACTATTGCATATATCAAACTACCAACAGCTAAAGCATAAGGAACTTTCTTCATATCTTCTTTCTCATCATCACTGGAAGGACACTGCTTCATGCTCAACTTGAAGTGCATAGCCAAAGGTGTAATGACAACCTTAGCCTTGTCCATGTTAAACCTTCGAAGTACTTTCTGAATGTACTTCTCTTGTGATAACCACAACTTCTTGGCCCTTCTGTCACGGACAATCTGTGTGCCAAGAATCTGCTCTGCTGGTCCTAAGTCTTTCATAGAAAAAGACTTACTCAACTCTTGCTTCAACTTTTGAATCCTTCAAGCATTATGACCAACAACAAGCATGTCATCAACATAAAGTAACACAATAATAAAGTCACCATCAGAGAATTTTTGCACAAAAACACAATGGTCTAAAGTAGTCTTCTTGAAGCCCTGCCGACTCATAAAGGAATCAAACTTCCTGTACCACTGCCTAGGAGCTTGTTTCAAACCATACAAGCTCTTCTTCAATTTACAAACATAATTCTCTTTTCCCTTGACTTCAAAACCTTCGGGTTACTCCATATAAATTTCTTCATCTAAGTCAAATATGGAGAAAAGCAGTTTTAACATCCATTTGCACAACCTCTAAATCTAGACTTGCAGGTAAGCCTAGAACCATACGAATTGATAGCATCTTTACAATCGAAAAAAATATCTCACCAAAATCAACTCCCTTTTTCTGGTTAAATCCCTTCACAACCAATCTAGCTTTGTACTATGGAATTGGATTACCATCTTCATGCTTCACTCGAAAAATCTACCTATTTTTCAAAGCTTTTCTGTCTTTAGGTAGCTTAACCAAATCAAAGGTATGATTATCTTGCAAAGATTTAATTTCATCTTCCATAGCATCAAACCACTTTTCTTTTTCTTCACTTTCCATGGCCTCATCAAGACTCTCTGGTTCTCCCCCATCAGTCAAAAGTACATACTCACTGGGAGAATTACGAGATAAAGGTATTTTCTCTCTTGTAGATCATCTGAGAGAACTCTCTGGAGCATCAACAACTGGTTATTGATCAACCATATCAACTTGCACTGGAGCATCAACAACTTCTTGCTGGTTATTCTGAACATGATCATCATCTTCATTATCAACTTGATTTTCATCATTATAAAGATTTTCTTCGGGAGTAGTAGTCAAACGAACTGGATCAACATCAACTAGGCTCTCACTACTTTGAGAATCAACCTTCTCAGCTTTGTCAAAATCTTTAATTGTTTGGTCTTCAAAGAACACAACATCGTAGCTTCTAACAAGTTTCTTCTCAATTGGAGCATAAAAAGGATAGCCAAATTCATCTTGACCATAACCAATGAAGATACACTGTCTAGTTTTAACATCCAAATTTGACCTTTCATCCTTAGGAACATGAACAAAAGATTTATACCCAAAGATTTAAGATGATCATATGAAACATTCTTACCAAACCAAACTCTGTTAGGGCATCACCATTCAAAGAAATAGTAGGAGATAAATTGATAACATAAACAGTCATATTAAGTGCTTCTGCCTAAAAGAAATCTGGCAGCTTAGCATCTAAAAGCATACACCTAACCCTCTCAACTAGTGTTCTGTTCATCCTCTCTGCTAAGCCATTCAACTGAGGAGTCTTTGGAGGAGTTTTCTGATGTCGAATACCCTGATCTCTGCAATATCTATCAAAAGGACCAATATACTCACCACCATTATCTGAACGGATGCATTTAAATTTTTTCCCTGTCTGTCTTTCAACCAAGGCCTGAAAATTTTTGAACACACCAAGTACTTGATCCTTGAACTTCAAAGAAAATACCCAGAGTTTGTGAGAATGATCATCAATAAAAGTCACAAAGTAAAGTGCACCACAATGAGACCTTACTTTAAAAGGATCGCACAAATTAGAATGCACCAACTCCAGCAAATCGAGCTTTCTTGAAGGCGGATGACTCTGAAAAGAAACTCTTTTCTGTTTACCGGCTAAGCAATGAACACACTTCTTCAACTTTGCTTGTTTTACTCCAAAAAGCAAATTTTTCTTAGTCAAACTATCAATACACTTCTCACTCATATGACTCAACCTTCTATTCCATAACTCTGATGAAGTATCATTCTCCACCAAGTTTATCAAGCCTCTAGAAGTAGAGTCCTAAAATACGTACAAGTTAGATAACTTGTCACCTCGAGCCACAATCATCTAACCTCTAGTAAGCTTCCACTGGCCAACACCAGGGGTATTAGCATAACCTTTATCATAAAGACTTTCTACAGAAATCAAATTCAGGCGAACATCTGAAGCATGCTTGACATTACTGAGAACTAGTTTGGAACCATTATTACTTTCCAAATAAATCGTGCCAATGCCAAGTACTTTAACTTCATTATTATTGCCCATTTTTAACAGCCCAAAATTACCTGAAGTATAAGAAGAAAATAATTCCTTCTTTGGCATAACATGAGAAGTAGCACCAGAATCCACAAACCAGCTAGACTTATCGCGAACAAGATTAATGTCATTCTCACCATAAGTAACAAGAAAATCATCATTAGCAACAACAGCAACATGATTTTCATTATCGCCTTCTTTCTTTTGCCGTCTTATATCTCTCTTATGCTTGTAAAAATATTTCATGATATGCCCCTTTTTGTTGCAATAATCACATGTAACATTCTTGAATTTGGACCTTGACTTGCTTCTACTTTTATCTCTATCATTTGAATCTCTAGACTTGTTTCTCCCTCTCTCTTCAGTAACCAAAATATCAGAGTATGAAGATGAAGAAAATGAGACCTGAGATCTTCTTCTCATCTCTTCATTCAAGACACCACTCTTAACATATTTCATAGTTACAATACCACCAGGAGCAGAATTATTCAAAGAAACTCGAAGAGTTTCCCAAGAGTCAGACAGAGTATTAAGAAGCCAAAGTTCCTGAATTTCTTCATCGAACTTTACACCCATTCCGGACAGCTAGTCGAGGACACCCTAAAAATTATTTATATGATCAGAAATAGGACTGCCCTCTTTATACCTGATATTTATCAATTAATTAAGCAGGAACAACTTGTTATTGCCAGTTTTCGAAGCATAAAGTGTCTCGATCTTGTCCCACAAACTTCTAGCATGTGTCTCATTCACAATATGATTTCTAAAATTATCTTCAACCCATTGTCTGATATAGCCACAAACCTGTAAGTGCTCAAATTCCCAATCCTCATCCTTCATGGATTCAGGTTTAGTAGATATAAACACAGGTAGATGTATTTTCTTGACAAATAGAAGATCTTTCATCTTGCCCTTCCAAGTATGATAGTTACTACCATTCAAATACACCATCTTGCTCATATTTGAATCCATCATTCAAATCAACAATCAACAATAATCAACTCTCTGATACCACTTGTTAGGAAATACGGACACACGATCAAAGAGCCCGACAGGGTAGCAGCGAAAAATACCCAAGACTAAACTTTCCCTTTCAACTTGAACGAAGAGGAGACAAGAAAACCAAGAAAAACAAATTAATATGTTAGCAAATTAATTACCACACAAATGTGATAGGGCGAGAATAAAGGCAATCACACAAGACACCAAATTTACGTGGAAAACCCTTTGGTGTGAAGAGTAAAAAATCACGGGATCAAACCTCCACTATAATCACCAAAGAGTTAAAATATTGCTCTCCAAAATGGCCACCAAACAAGTTCCAAACAACAAGAAACAATACATAAACCACAGCATATATATGCCCATAGTAATGGGTCTATGGGCAAAAATGGGTTGGTCTAAATTGGACTTCATTTTATCCACATAGGAAGGGACAAAGGCCCATGACCCAACACTCAAGTGTATCTGGACTCAAAGCAAACTTGGACAAAAGCTCCATTTATTTTGGAGGGGTTCCACTGGCTGATGAAGAAGCTATTTTGAATTTAACTGCCTTCACAAAAGATGCGCTACCTATTAGATACTTCCTCCGTCTCATTTTATTCGTCTCAAATTTTTTAATTTGATTTCTCATTTTACTTGTCATTTTTCACTAATCAATACAAGATAATTTTTTTTTATTTTTTATCCTTAGTATTAATTATTTTTTTCTCCAAATTAAAATATAAACAACATTTAATTAATAGGATTACTATGGGAAAATAACTATGTTATTAATTGTTTTTCTTAAATAAATGTGTAATATCAAATTGGGACGAGTAAAATGGAACGGAGGGAGTATATAGGAGTACCTTTATGCACAAAAAATATTTCTATTCATCAGTGTAAGTCACTACCGGAGAAAATGCTTGGCAGGATCTCAAACTAAACAACTAAATTCTTATCATATGCTGAACGGGCGCAATTAATTAAGAGTGTATTGTTTTCAATTCAATTTTTAATTTATAATATAGTAAAATAGTTCTATAAACCAAACATTTTAAACAATTAAAAACATGATTAGACAAACTCATAGGAAATAAAATTTCTAAATACTATTTTAGCACTATAAATAAAGAAATGCTACAATAGCTACCATGCTATGCAAATCTACTCTAACATTTGTAATTTCAAATAATAAAAGAATTGGATTTTTTTGAAATATATTACTATCTTACTATGCACTTTTTATTCCTAAGAGAAAATAATAGTAAACTTTATTAGTACCTGTAATATCCCGGGAAATTTTTCGCTGAAATTTTGTGCGTAAACGTGTTGGGTTCAATCTTCTAGAATGAACTATAATTTTTCCATGTAGAATGTCTTAGATTGTGACCCACCATTACGTAGAGTATCGAATAAGCTTTCCAACGATATGTGGATCATCCAAAACGGACACCCGAGCAATAAGTTATGAACATTTCGATCGAACCGTGAATAGTAGTGAACAGTAAAACGTGCAGGAAAAAGTACTGAGGCCTGGCGTATTTTTACTCTAAATTTAAACGATCATAACTCCTTGTACATAATTATCTGGGTGATCTACTATACATCAACGGAAATCTCTGCGAGTCCTCTTTCCAAT
>NC_061114.1:201220554-201319278 GCF_002878395.1 Capsicum annuum
TAAAGCAACCTTACTTCCCTAAAACTACGTGCCCCCATAGGATTGAGCCTGAGGCTGATTTATATAGTGATCACTAGTTTGTGTGGATTTGATATCGATAGTCTTACTCCGATGGCAAGGATAGAACGGCTCGCCCCAACATGGGTTGTATGTTGGACTCCTTGTAGCTCACATGGTTTATGTAGGTTATAGGATCTCCCAGTGTGTGTGTGTTTCCTTGTGTCTATGGTGAACGGTGAAGTGATTTGAAAGTGGAATTATGGAAGTTATTCTTTCGAAAGATTTAAATGATATTTACATTATGAGAATTGATATTCTTGATGAACCGAAAGTGATTGACAAATTATATGATGACTCACATGTGTTATTATACTTATTTCATCCTCTCATGACTATGATGAATTTCTTCGTTCTATGTGATTCTTTCATACATCCTGCATATTTCTTATAAATATTTATGACGATAATGTTTATACAACTGCATACACCCCCATATACTCGGTTTCTTTCCATGGTACTGACCCATATCTTCAGATGTGGGTTCCTTTCCATCCTTTCCATGCTCAGTTTCAGATTCGACTGTGATTCTTCGGGCACACTGTTCTACATCCTCTGTTGTGGTGAGTCCTCATGTTCCGAAGACGTGATGTCTGATGTTGGTTTCACGGAATTTTTTACATTTGATAACTGAGTATGAGTCAGTTGGGGCATGTCTCAATGGCTCGTTGGTTTTATTGCTTTTCTTAGAGGCTTGTCAGACTAGTATAGATGTTTGGAGTTGACTAATAAGTCGTATTTTGTTATCTTTCTGAAATTTTTTTATTCTTAGATGATGATTACTCTGTTGATATTTGAGGGTTATTTATGGAAACCCTATTGATTTGTATTGAATTGAATAAAAATGTCTCAAAGGGCTAGCTTGGAGCTACTCGTAGCCTCAAGCACCGTGTGACGCTCCGGGACCCATTTTCGGGGCGTTACAGTACCTTTATGATAATTTTGAGATAATAAAACACAATAATTTACTTACTATTATAAAGCAACAAAGAATAAAGAAGAAGAGTAGAGAGAATAGAGAGAGTGGTTCTTATTTCTTCTCTTGAGGGATGAGAGATCATCATATTGTAAATAAAATGAACAACATCCCTCTATTTATAGGGAAAATTTACTCCTAGTCTGAGTAAAAGACAGATGCTTCAAATCCTAATAGATATCAAAGTAGATTTTGATAGACATTCACTATAATATAAATACATTTATAACACTTCTCCTTGAATGTCTAATTAGTAGATAATGTGTCTCGTTAAAACCTTACTAGAAAAAAAGCAATAGGAAAAAAATCTAGTGAAGTAAAAAGAGTACACATCTCTAATAATACGCATTTCGGCTGCCTCATTAAAAACCTTACAAGGGAAACCCAGTGGGACAAAACCTCATAAGATAAAAAGAGTACAACGCGTATTAACTCTCCCTAATGAGAACATCCTTGACCTTTATATCTCGATCTTGTGCAGCATCTTCTTGAAAGTTGCAATTGGAGAAGATTTGGTGAATAAATCAGTCACATTGTCAATTGAACGAATATATTGCACATTAATATCATCATTCTTTTGTATCTCATATTTGTAGAACAGCATTGGCAAAATGTGCTTCGTTCTATCTCCATTTATGAATCCTCACTTAAGATGTACTATATATGCTTAATTATCTCTGTATAAAATTGTGGGTAGATTGTCATATTTCACACCACATTTTTCTAGAATGAGATGTATCATGGACCTCAACCATACACATTCTCGACTTGCTTCATGAATAACTATTATCTCAGCATGATTCGATGAAGTGGCTATGATAGACTGCTTTGTATATCTCCAAGATATGGAAGTACCACCACATATGAACACATAGCCTATTTGAGACCGAGCTTTATGCGGGTCATATAAGTACCCATCATCAGCATGGCCAATAAGATCGGGACTACAATCTTTAGAATAAAACAAGCTCATGTGTTCTATCCCATTTTGATGTCTCATAGTAGGGGCAGAAATATACCTTGCTAACAAATTGACTGAAAAGGCTATAGGCCTTGTAGTATTTGCAAGGTACATGAGTGCATCAATTGCACTAAGATATGGTACTTCATAACCAATCCAATTCAATATATTTTGAATTTCAGCGAATAATCTATTGCTTTGAAAACTCTCCAAGAGTTCCAATGATGTTCAAGCAATAAGTTTATACAATATAAGGATTATAAATAAGTTTCCCAGAAACTTTTATATGCTTCAAGCAGTTTGAATCCTTAAAAGTTTTCACATAAGTTTTGTCAAGTGACAATATTCAACATTTCATGAGTGACATCTTCAAGTGTCTGGACTGCAAATCAAATAAGTTTTACGCTTACCAAAATGCATCCTTTCATGTCACTTGATAAATGTTTCTACGTCAGCATGCTTAAATAAACATAGAATTCAGATCCTCGTAATCTTTCACAATATTGCACCAATATTGTGTCAAAGATATTGATGATATATCATTTTGTATCGGTTCACAATGCGACATAATATTTTGAGATCTCATCACTTCATTATTTTCAGGCACATGAACCTTACATAAGGTTTCATGAAGTGTTATGTCGTAGGATCTTCAACAGTTCATTGCCTTCTTATTATGATTATTTGGTCCTTATTTTTCAAGGACTATTTCATTTGGAACCGATTAGTCTACCACGTTTCACGCATGCATAGACTCTGTCCTTTAGGAACACAAAATAAGAACACTTGCGCTTAATATGAGATGCTTTCGGCATTTGACTTGAATTATCTTTTGGATGAGGATCTAGTGATAATTCCTAACATATTTCATAGCGCTTATATCTCCCCCTTATGTTAGGAAAACTAACATACATCTGATACTTCTTTGAGGAATCCATCGTTGTGCATTATGGTATATTCATTAATCGTATACTGCACATCAAAATTATTAGATGGAATAATTGATTCCCGACCTTGAACCAATTGAGAGGGAAGAAATAATCATAATTTATTGGTCTAATGCATACAAATGCTATTGCAATATATCATATTTTAGACCAATACATTAAGTTTTATTCTCATTAACAATGGTTTAGATATTTATCAAAGACATTCAATGCTAAACCATCATCATCAAGATGAATTATCTTGATTACACAATCTAAAAATTATGCTCAATTTATATTGAACAAGTAACTTTATGAATGTCAAACGTAGGTTGACCATGAATGTACATGTGATCATCTTATTGATGCATCTTTTCAACATATCACATGATAGGTGAACGGGCCCTTATTCACCTTTTATAATTTTTAGATTTGAAGGGATCCAATCTCAATATTAGTTGGTCCAACCAACTTGTCATGAGAACAAACGACATAAACAATTCTTGAAGAATCTTCTAGTTCTTCAATACATGCACATTTTCGAGATGTCACAATCGTTCATATCAATTTATGAGCTTTTATTCTAGTAAACTCCAAGTTTACCATGACATGTACTTTTTCTTTAGTAAATTTCAGATTTACTATTACATGAATAAATTTCAGATTTACTACTTCAAAAGTAAATTTCAAAATTATTCAACCTCTTTCGGAGGTGAGTTGTAATACAATCACAATCAAGTGCACGTTTTCATTAATAAGTTTCTCATTCCCCAGGAATGAAATATAATTGTGCCTTAAACCTATTAAATTATGATAGCTTATAACCTCTTTCAAGATTTTGCTACTTCAGAAGCAAATCGAGGCATACATATGATGTAGAGAATTTTTCTCTAGCATATCTTATAATCATATAGGCGTTTGAAAATATCATCACTTTTGATGATCATTATTATATTCGTGCATTCAATCACTTGTCTTCTTTAAGACATATTATGCCCTGCTACCACATACACCTCAAGAATGAAGTAAGTTGTTATATTTCAGACTTATCATATATTGCTACCACATTCACTTCATGGAATGGAGCATATTCAATGGGTTGAATTTCATGACTTTTCACCTAATACCCATTATTTTGCCTTAGCCATCACAATATCATCAATATGATGTATTGAGATTCAAACTCAATATTTTATCCATATAAAGGCGTCCTAGGCATAAATCGATGGGACTTGAACCCAAATATTACATCCCTTTTAATAATATTGTTCTTAAGGAATGAATTTAAAACATAAATAGTTCCAAACCAATTATTTTTCCTCAAATCCAACAATAATTATATCATTAATAGAAAAATACAAATAACATAAGGAATTACTAACCTTGACTTTTAGATTTATAATCTCACCTTATTTGGCAGAGTCTCGTGCTGATAACATGTTATAAAACAATAAAGAATAAATAATAAAGAAGAAGAGTAGAGAGAATAGAGAGAGTGGTTCTTCTTCTCTTGAGGGATGAGAGATCATCAGATTGTAAATACAATGAACAAAACTCCTCTATTTATAGGAAAAATTTACTCCTAGTCTGAGTAAAAGACGGATGCTTCAAATCCTAATAGATATCAAAGTAGATCTTGATAGACATTCACTATAATGTAAATACATTTATAACACTTACTATTTGATTCAAGGTGGATGAATACCTAGATTAGAATGATGATTCAATATTTTGTGATAGTTATCATTTCAAATAATAATTATTTTGAGACGTAAGACAAATGATAAAATATGATAATTTTGAGTTGTATGACAATATATGAAATCTAATGCTAAGTGAAGATGTAAAATCTAGCTAATTAAGTATATTTTTAAAAGAAATGTTACATGATATTCACCCTCGCGGTGCTTTCAAATAGTAAAGATCCAATACAATGACTTACTATTTGAATTATGACTTACTATTTGAATTATTCTCAATCTTCTTATTTATATAAATGAAAAAAAATATTAAGCTCATTTATTTAGTATAAAATTAGAAGGCCAATAATATTAATTAAGAAACACAACCCATAATTTGCCAAAGATCTGTTAGGCGAGCCCCGATCCTTGGTCTTTAGGCGTGCTTAGGGCGTACAATTGAGCGCTTAAGACATAAGTCTCACAGGACTAAAGTTCTACTCCTATGCCTCGAAACATTTTGCTAGTGTCTTGCTCCAGGGCGAGCTCCAAGACAAACCCCAAAATTGTCTTTTAAAACTCTGAGGTAATAAATCATACATGAATTATAACAGAGAGATTATTTTTTATGCCGTATTTATTTTGGTCTTTTTACTAATAATGAAATATATAAAATAAATTTCAAAATATTGGCTAATTTTTAAAAATTAATAAAACTGGAAACGGGTTAACAGTGAGTATGAAGAAAGGGGTCATTTTATCCTTTGTTGTGTAATTCCTTAATATAATCTATGCATATTTATTTCATACCATATTATTATTTGTCATGGAATAAATATTCATAGGTTAATCAAAATATGAATTACATACCATAATTAGTTAGTGGCGTGAATAAGGATATGATACGGTGGAACAACCTCTTCTCCTAACAGGTTGTTTGGATGGTGATTTTACGTGGTATGGTATGGTATGATTATCAGGAAAATCATGTTTGTTTTGATTGTTTTTTTAAAAGGCACGGTATTGTATGATAATCTTTCATGGTTTGGAAATCATGGAATCGCCCAATTTTTAGAACCACCGCTTTAGTGGTTTTGCATGGTTTTCTTATTTATTTTTCCAACGATGCCCTCATATAATATTTTCTATTCCTATTTTACCCTATACCCCATATTATTTATAATCCTAATATGTTATAATTTTTATGCACAACAAACTCCTTTGCGATATTTCTTCTCTGGATTCTTCCTTCTTCCGCTTCAATTTCTTCTTCTATGTTGTATGGTATCTATTATGAATATATAATTAATTTTACACACTCTTAACATAACTGAGAAAAAATTTTGCCCTCGAACAAATTCCTGGCACCACCAATGACTGTCATATTTAACAAATTATATAGTTATTATCTCCTAACCCAGCACAACAATAGAAGGAGAATCTAGAAAGAAAATATTAGTGAACATTATCACCCAAAATGCTTCTTGTGTGATCTTTGACTGCGCACCTTGAAAATGGAACTAGAAATTGATTTCTTTTCTTATTTTTCCCACTTCCTATGAGGATGGATGGCAAATGTTTATTCTTCGTAGCTCTACCAACTTTATGACTGGAAAACAAGTAACTGAAAATTTCTCTGGTTACCTGTTGAATGCTATGTTCTGAACTTGAACTAAGAATTATTTATTACTTTTCATGCATATCAATAATTAAGGGTATTTTAATAAATTTATTCGTTATGATACAGTATCATACCATTAAATCAAACAAAAAAATTATTATTAAATAGCAGTGAATGATACAGTCTATCTAAACATTATATTGTACTATACTATACAATATCATATCATACTATACCGTATATTATAAAATCATGACAAACCATCATCCAAACAAAGTGTAAGTGTTATTCAAAGTAATACAATAATTGGTGCATTTAATTGTATCAAGATTGATCATGTAGGTTTAAGACTTAAGAGACAAAATCAAATTTCGAGGAAATAATGTATCAATTTTTATGCTATAATTATTTCATTCCACCCATCAAATCAAATGAGTTGTTAAAATTTTGAACTTCTGATAACACACGTGTCTCTTTCTCATTTTCCTTTTGATTAGTGGTTCATAGATTAGTTAGGACCCTTCCGACATAGCTTGAAAGAAACATCTCTCTAACAGCAGTTGGAAATTAACGTTACTATTCTTGATTATAAGTTTGTACCCCTCACTTTATTCACGTTTTTTTGCTTTAAAAAATTTAATATAATGGAAGTACTCTGTCCAAATAATTGGTGTAGCAATAAATTCTAGACTTCCCTACAAAAAAGATGAAAAAGATGGGGAAAAGAATCTTATTAAAAAATTAGTAAAATTATTCGTGTTTCGCACGATTATTTAAAAGTTTTAGTGAATCTATAAAAAAATTATCATAATATATTTATCATTTGAGAAGTTAAGTAAATTCTTTTAAAATTTTACAACTATAGTGTTTAAAAGCATTTGTTAAGCAAACTGTTGAGAATTAAATTCACCTTATTTTTGTGAATGTTGTAATATATATATATATATAGAGAGAGAGAGAGAGAGAGATTTAGAGGCATGCTGATGTGGCATGCCTCAATGATATTTTTTTAAAAAAATAAAAAGTGAAAGCAAAGTTCAAATATGTAGATGATGGAAAAATGTACAGATAGTATGAAGGCTTATAGAATACCAAAGTACAATGTTTGATAACTTCTTGATCTCTAGAGGGCTAAGCTAATCAAAGGAAAAACCTCGCTATAAGAATAAAAAGAAACTATCTATGTCTAAGGAAGCCAAAGCCCAATTCGGTAAAGATCTTGTATCCCGTGGAGTAGAAGGCTGAAAATAAGTCTTGCGTCAGTGCAACTTGAGCTATTGCCATTAGCCTCGTACTCATCATTTCTTCATCGGAGCTAATGGAACTGGAGTCGAACTTAAGTTGACAAACGGGGAGGATTTGCCCAAAATATTTAGGCTCTTCATTCGTTGCATCTCCTTTACTGCACTGAGTTTCGTTGCATCTCCTTTACTGCACTGAGTAGAGAAAAAGGATGTTTAATTGAACTGTTCTTGTGTTGGTTGTATTTTCCTGTACTTAACAGATCTGAAAAAAGTTTAAAACTACCAATAATGAATAGACACAATTGATGTGAATACAGAACCTGCAAGTAAGTAAATTTCAAGGCTTAAAGCCTCACTCTTGACTCATTTGAAGCCAGGGGTTATTATGTAAAGTTTGAAAGCTTATTGCAGTCCGACTTCCTAAGTACCTATCTCTAAACTCTCATTCTGTGCGTTTCAATTAAAATACCTCCTAACCAGTAGCGAAATCAATATTTTCACTAAGAGGGTGTAAAATATGAAGAATAAAACACATGAAGAAGCCAAAGGAATTTCAACATCTACATAAGCATGAGAAGTCAAACAAATACTTTTCATGATGAAATCTGCATTTATAATAACATATCGTGGTCAAATGTCATGCACTGGAGAGTGTTGCGTGCTTGATTCAAATAGAGACAGAGTTAGACTTAGTGTACAAATAATGGGTTCATCATAATCCAAAGCTGAATCTATATGATTAAGCACCTAATATTTCATCATTTGTTTTTTTTGTCAATTATTTTTATTGCAACCTAATAGATAAACAACAGGTTGTAACTAAATTCATTGCGCTCATTCAGCAATAAGTGCCCCAATTTTTGCTTAGTTGAATTTGGTTAAGTGGAATTCATGGAAATGGATGATTATCTATGTTGGGCATCGTTACTTGAATTTTCTTTGGATTGCTGCCTTATTATAATTGAGTGTATTGCATTTTTGAATTATGCCAGAAGTGAACTTAGCTGTAAGTTAGATAAATTCTAGAAGGAAGTGTTCTTCAAAATTTTACCTATGCTGGATTTGTAGGAATACTTTTACATATATATTTCAAATGGTGAGATAAAACCAAATCCAACTATTTATAGGGAGTAAGGTAGGATACTAGTGTCTGATCACTTAGGTTTTTGAATTTTATTTTTTTCTTTCAATGGAAAAAACTCTAGATTCATTTGCTAAAAGATAAAATGCTTCAGAAAAAGTTAGCAGCTAACAATTTTCTAATAAAAAATGCTTCAGTCAAAAGGTTTTTAACATAGAGCCAACTTTGAGAAATTATAGAACTACTTTTATTGTTATTTCTCCCAAATTTACAACCTTCTTATCACAGATGAACAGTAGGGTAATGAAAAAGGTGATTAATGATTTCTTCTCTTTAAATTTTTTATATAAACACTGTATCTCCATTTAAGTTTATCCTTGTTTAGCACCAAGAAGCATGCCAAGGTCAAATCTGATACCTAATGCTTTCATCCGATAGTTCACTCCTCATTTTATTTCTTTTTTTATTTGTTCTTGATCGAATTTATGTGATAAATTTCAAACCCTGAACCCATAAAATTCAAATCCTAATCTCTAAACTGAGAAATGATTTTCTACTTTAAACTTAAGAAGATACTTATGTCTAAAACAGATGTATCAAATCAAGCATACTCCAAGCTACTAAATAACCCTACCAAACGTTTCTTAGAAGTCATTTTGTTGCAGAATAAGTCTCTGAATACATGGAGTAAGCTCAGTACTTGCTTTTTTAAAAGTAACACCAACAATTTTTTATGTTCATTTAACACACATAGAAATTCAGTTCTACTTCTATGTGCTAGTCAAAAATAAAGAATGCAATCTAAGATTTTATTACATGACAAAAGGAGCAGCGATGAGTTAGACCATACCCACTACACTGCTGACAAAATCTTTCCTCAATCCTATTAACAAAGACTATAGCAGTTTTTGAGTGTTCATTACATACTTTGTGTCTCTTGTGATAGTCTTTTGAGGAGCTCAGGTCCTTGTTACAACCATGAACCTTACAGACAGGAACCCCTGAATGAAATTTGTAGTCCGTAGTTTTTTCCCCTTGAGTGATGGATTGAATGAAGACAAACTCGAAACACTAAGTCAAATCAGGTTCTTTTCTGTGCGGTTTTGTTCATGGATGATCTGAGGATGGTTGATAATAAAAGTGAGATTTATGCGGTCTGCTTCAACAAAATAAGCAACTAAATGGAGAACAATCACACAGATCTTAATACATCAATAGACATGCCATTCAGAGCAGAAAATACAATATAGGAATGACAACAACATGCATTGGCAAGAAACAAAGTGACCTTATCAAGTAATCGTGTTGTGGAATGAAGTGGCATACATATACATCAAGTTCGTCACATACGTCTAGCAAGTATTTATTAGCATCTTGATCGAAAAGATCTCTGAGTACACAAAAAATTAACACCAAATACATACATAGAAAGAGAAACAAAGAAAATTAGAGAGAAGTTTCAGTCTGTGGTATTGCTTATTGTTGGTTATGTTGCTTACTCCGGAGCTACATAACCATAGGTTCCAACAACTCATGCTGCAGAGGATTCTCCATCATTAGTTATCTCCATAAATTTTGACAAACCAAAATCCAAAATCTGTCGCAAAACAAAAGTAGTGAGAATTTAGGTTTGAAAAATAATAGTCAGCAAGAAGAAAGAAATCGGACACCAAAATAGTTGTAACCTTCAAAGATGTCTAACCGATCCCGTGATCCAAAAACTCGTGTTGCAGAGGATTCTCCATCATTAGTTATCTCCATAACTTTTGAAAAAACAAAATCCGAAACCTATCGTAAAACAAACGCAGTGAGAATTTAGGTTTGAAAAACAACAATCAGCAAGGAGAAAGAAATCGAACACCAAAACAGTTACAACCTTCGCTCTAAAAGAGCTCTAACCGATCCTGTTCAGTAACACAAAAATCATCTTTTAGGCATAGATCGACTCAACGACACATCAAATCAATCAAAATTCAGTCATTTCACCAAATTGCATAAATTAACAACCACACAAACAGAAAAAAATTGTAAATTATACCTACAGGAACATGATCAAGTCCAATTTCAGTACTATTAAGCGCCTGCTGAACAAAAGCAGAGATCTTTGTCGTATCACCGTAAGCGAAAATCAAAACAGGTACACAATAATTAATATTCACAAGCAACAACAACAACAACAAACCTAGTGTATTCCCACAGCGTGGGGTCTGGGGGATTTATATTCACAAGCGCAGAGCTTATATTCTGCGCTATTGCATGAGGATCAGATTCTCTAGGTACTTGATAATTTTCTATATCCCACCATACCGAAATCCTCAGCGCTGAGTACAGCGCCTTTGCCACACCCGATGGTTGTATCCCTCTTCCTACTCCGTTTTCGTTTCCACCTGCATCGCCTATTTCTGACAAAGATAAAGCACGAATGGTGCACAATAGCAAACTTCGATGAGTAAAATTTTTATCTTTTAAATTATTTTTATGTTTGTCTATAGATTAATTCCTCCAAAAAGGTGTAATTAAGAAAAGCTGTGACTAGGAAAAAAGGCGGAAGATAGAGGGCTTTTATGGGTTAATGATGCTAATGATGAAGGATAATTAATGAATTTATTAATTAAAAAAATAGATAGCAATGAATTAAAAATAAAAAAAATTAACTCAAAACAATCAGAAAAAAGATAAATATGTTTGCTGATCATTGAGGCATGCCACAACAGTATGCCTCTAAATCTCTTTTATATATATAGAGAGAGAGAGATTTAATTGAATGGAAGTACTCTGTCCAAATAATTAGTGTAGCAATAAATTCTAGACTTCCCTACAAAAAAGATTGGGAAAAGAATTTTACTCCCTTCATTTAAAAAAAATGATCTGTTTTAATTTGGTACAAAATTTAAGAAAATAAAAAAGATTTTTGAATCTTTTAATCTTGAACTAAAATTGTGTTAAATATATCAAAATATTTTTAAATCTTATAATTCTAAACATGTGAAGTAAAAATTAAAGTATTGGAGAAAAAACAAAGGATTATTCTTGAGACGGATGGAATATTAATTATCGAAAGTAGCAGTAGATGACAATATATAAGTTATTTAATGATTCCAAACATAAAGAAATGTGGCACCATCCGTAAGTTAATTATAGATGAAATTATACAGATGATATAAAAAATTATTAATCTATCATAGGCTCATAGCACATATCCTAAAAATTCTTTTTGAGTAGTCCGCGCGACTTCCAAATTATCGAGAAATATATTACTTCCTCTGTTTTGAAATAAGTGAATTATTGAGGTATTTATTGGTATTTCAAAATAAGTGAATCATTGAATTTTTTTTAAAATTTATCCTTATGATTTGATAACCAATTAACTTGTGAAAAGGTATTACAAGATCAACTTTTTCTTTTTTTGGAGTAGAAATGAAAAGTTGTGTTAAATCTATATCTTTAATATTTTTTTCTTAATATATGTGTCAAAATCCAATAATTCATTTATTATGAAATGGAGAGTAGTAAGTGTTTGTTCATAAAAATTAAAAAATAATTTATTTTGTTTGAAAATTTCAAAATTAAAATTGGAGTTGAAATTGCATATTCACAGCAAACCGCTATAAATTTAAACAAGCACCTTAAACGAGTCCAAAAGATAAATCATATATTCATGTTATGAAAAGGAAACTTCGTCAGCTTCGTTCCTTAAAGGTGGCTTTCTATAATAATAAAAAAATGTTTCTAAAAGTACATAGCCGTCACCTTCAAGACTATAAATAGAGCTCTATTTTCTCTTATTTTCAGCAAATCCCAAAGAATAAAAAAAAAAATGTCAGCATCCACTAAATTCTTCTCATATTTCAATAAACGTATCAACATTTTCTTCTTCTCAGGGCTTCCTCAAGCATTACAATTCTTAGTGCTTGCGTTTTTCGTATCGATCAGTGCATACCTACAGAGAATAGAAGAACACAAGTGCAGGAATATCATAAACAAAAAGAGCACTAAATTCGTCTACAGAAAGAGGAAATTACTAGGATATGTTGTTACTGAACCACTCGATTGTGCGATTTGTTTATCGGATTTTGAGCATGGAGATAAAGGCAGAAAAATTGAAAGTTGCAATCATATTTTCCATGAGAATTGTTTGGATAAATGGCTGATGCATGGGAAAGGACAAGCGACATGTCCTCTTTGCCGCAGCGTGATTATACCGGAAATTATGGTGGATGTTCACCGGAAAGTTGAAGATGAAGAGCTGAGGTTTGGTATGTTTGAGGAGGAACTTGCTTTGATATTGCTCTCTTGGTTGACTAGTAGTCAAAGGTGTTTCTAATTAGTTATCACAAATTTGATTCATTCTTTTTTATTATTTGATATGTTACCAATTACACAAAGTATAAACGATCTAATGTTATAAAGTTTATTTAGATTAAGGTATGGGTGTTAAGTGGGTCGGGTTGGGTCAATCCGAAATTGGCCCGTGAGAGTTATCTGAGTTGTGGGTCGGTCCGGATTCGGCTCTGGTTAAATGGGTCGGTTCGGTTCCGAACCTAACAGTAAAAAGTTTCAAAACAATCCTAACTTGGCCTGCTTAACCCAATTCGGTTCAACCCACCTAAATCCGGTGAAAATCGGTTAAAAATTCGGTCAAAATCGATCACCCCCCCTAAAAAAAAGTTTTTTCTCCAATATACACTATATATGCCCTCCTATATATATTTTAAATACGTTAAACAATAGATATACACTATATATATATAGTATATACTACATTACTATTTAAAAATATATATACAAATAATACATATAAACAATTACACATAATCGTGTATACGATTATACGTTAGTTAAATATATATACTATTCCAAGTAAAACATATACTACAAGATATATACTACAATATAATGATATATATACTAATTTGTAAAACATATATACATGTATACGTTAATATATACGTCTATAGAATGGTATATACACATATATATGTACTATTCAATATATACTTACTACTTTAACTAAAATATATACAATATATGTACTACAGCATATACACACACTATATATATAGTTATATACTAATTTGTAAAACATATATACATGTATACATTAAATATATACGTCTATAGAAGATATACACACATATATACGTACCATTCAATATACACATATTACTTTAAATATATACTACAATATACACACACACTATATATATAGTTATATACTAATTTGTAAAGCATATACACATGTATATGTTAAATATATATGTCTATAGAAAATATATACACACATATATACGTACCATTCAATGTATACATACTACTTTAAATAAAATATACTAAAATATATACACACACTATATATATAGTTATATATTAATTTGTAAAACATATACACATGTATACGTTAAATATATACGTTTATAGAAGACATATACACACATATATATGTACCATTCAATATATACATACTACTTTAAATAAAATATACTACTTTAAAAAATATATACACATATATACGTACCATTTAATATATGTACTACTTTAAATAAAACATATACTACAATATATATACACGCTAAATATATAGTTATATACTAATTTATAAAACACATACACATGTATACGTTAAATATATACTACTTTAGAAGATATATACACATATATACGTACCATTCAATATATGTATTATTTTAAATAAAAAATATACTACAATATACACACACACACTATATTTAGTTATATACTAATTTATACAACATATACACATGTATAAGTTAAGGATATACTACTTTAGAAAATATACACACATAAATACGTACCATTCAATATATACGTATTACTTTAAATAAAATATACTACAATATATATACTACAATATATACACACACTAAATATATAGTGATATACTAATTTATAAAACATATACACATGTATACGTTAACTATATACTACTTTAGGAAATATATACACATATATACGTACCATTCAATATATGTACTACTTTAAATAAAACATATACTAAAATATATATATACTACAATATATAACACACTATATATATAGTTATATACTAATTTATAAAACATATACTCATGTATATGTTAAATATATACTACTTTAGGAAATATATACACATATATACATACCATTTAATATATGTACTACTTTAAATAAAACATATATACTACTTTAGAAAATATACACACATATATACATACCATTCAATATATACGTACTACTTTAAATAAAATGTACTACAATATATATACGACAATATATACACACACTAAATAATAGTTATATACTAATTTATAAAACATATACGCATGTATACGTTAAATATATACTACTTTAGAAAATATATACGCATGTATACGTTAAATATATACTACTTTAGAAAATATATACACATATATACGTATCATTCAATATGTGTACTACTTTAAATAAAACATATGCTATAATATATATATATATATATACCACAATATATACACACACTATATATATAGTTATATACTAATTTATAAAACATATAAACATGTATCGTTAAATATATACTACTTTAGAAAGTATGTACACATATATACATACCATTCAATATATATGTACTTCTTTAAATAAAACATATACTACAATATACACACACACGCTATATTTAGTTATATACTAATTTATAAAATATATACACATGTATACATTAAATATATACGTCTATAGAAGATATATACACATATATACGTACCATTCAATATATATGTGCTACTTTAAATAAAGAGAAAATGATCTACTAACCCCCCAACCTTTAGTCGAAATCCTAACTACACACTCAATCTTCACGGGAGTTCCATTACCCCGCTAAATATTTTTTTATTGTATTTTATACCCCTCCAATTGCTGACCTGTCAATATAAACCAAACAATTAGTCATGCGTGTCTACACGCGCTGGGCCAGTCCTGCTTTTTTTAGTTCCTCCTAAAACTCCATTTCGATGGATGACACTCACATCTCTCATCTCTCTATACACACACTCACCATCTCTCAGGTCTCTTCTCAATTTCAACAATTACTAAAGTTTTCTTTCTCTCAATCTGCATTATTTTCATTTCCTTGTTTGTTCTCTATATTGTTCTCTATAGACAATTTGACGATTTACTTACCTTTCTTGTTATACAACATAATCATCAATGGTAGTTTCTTCTTCTACTAACAAATCTCCTTCTCCACTCTCCGTAAGATCCTTTCCAACCCATCCAAGAACCTCTGAAAACATCAATTCTATACCCAGAAGAAGCTTCAATGGTAACCCTTTTTCACGGTGGATTTCGACGGAACTGGTGGATTTATGGAGAGATGGGTTTGTTTTGGACGTTTTTGTCGCCATTTTAGTGTTTTCGATCATTTTCTGGTGGGATTTGATTGTAAAAAGATGGGAAAAAGAAGCTGGTGGTGATTTGGATTTAAAAGGATGTTTCACTGGAGTTATTCTGGTGAAATTTCGCCGGAGTTATTGAACGAATTTAAAAGTAGTCTTTTTTTTAGTAACCGGAGGAAGACCATCAACCGGAATAGTCTCCTTAGGCTCCATAACATTCTCAGAATTTTGATTATGTTCTTCAGAATTTACAGAAAAGAAGGTAGCTTTACCGTCGGATAAAGTGATTGAAGTCCTTACTGGATCATTTCTTTCCACCAATATTTTCTTTTTCGGGGATTGAGCAATCTTGGAAGAAGTTGAAATCGTCGGAGACATGAAATTCTTGGACCCCTTTCCCGATGATTTTAGTTTCGCCGCTTTGGATTCATTCTCCTTCTCATCAAAATCCCATGACAAAGAAGAAGAAGAACCCAACTCTCCTTTCCCTGAATTAGACACCGTCCTTACCGAATCTGCAAAAAATAAGAAAATAACAAAGTAAATCAAGCAATCTTGCAACAAATTTTAACATTTCAAATCAAGAAAATTGAATAAAACAAGGGGAATATGGAAATTACCAGCAGGGCTATTAGCAGGAGTAATAGAGTTGAATCCGCTGTGGGTTACAAGAACCGCTGATGTTGCTGCTAATTTTATGGTAGTTTGGTTAGGAAATGGTGTTTGGAGATGAAAGATGAAGACAACATTAATTATACACGTGTATTTTAATTAATAATTAAAAATAATGATGTGTATTGTACACGTGACACTTAAAATAATAATTTTAAAGGGTTAATACCTCAACTGACGCACCTAGTGGGGATGTTCTCACCTTCCATGACAGGTCAGCAATTGGAGGGGTATAAAATATAGTATAAAATGTTTAGAGGGGTAATGGAACTCCCGTGAAGGTTGAGTGTGTAGTTGAGATTTTGACTAAAGGTTGGGGGTTAATAGACCATTTTCTCTTAAATAAAATATATACTACACTATATACACACTATATATATAGTTATATACTAATTTATAAAATATATACACATGTATATGTTAAATATATACTACTTTAGAAAATATATACACATATATACGTACCATTCAATATATGTACTTCTTTAAATAAAACATATACTACAATATATACACACACTAAATAAATAGTTATATATTAATTTATAAAACACATACACATGTATACGTTAAATATATACTACTTTAGAAAATATACACACATATATACGTACCATTCAATATATACGTACTACTTTAAATAAAATATACTACAATATATATATACTACAATATATACACATACTATATAGTTATATACTAATTTATCAAACATATACGCATGTATACGTCAAATATATACGTCTATAGAAGATATATACACATATATACGTATCATTCAATATATATGTACTACTTTAAATAAAATATATACTACAATATATATACTATAATATATACACACTATATATATAGTTATATACTAATTTATAAAATATATACACATGTATACGTTAAATATATACGTCTATAGAAGATATATACACATATATAAGTACCATTCGGTATATGTACTACTTTAAATAAAACATATACTCCCTCCGTCCCATTTTATGTGTCGCCATTTGACCGGGAACGGAGTTTAAGAAAAAAGAGAAGACTTGGTAAAGTTTACCAAATTATCCTTTATCAAAGAATGTGTCAATATTTTTTATTTTAATTAAGTGAGACCAATAAAGGTAAAAGGGTAATTGTATCTTTAAAAAGTTGCCTAATAAGGAAAGCCGACACTTATTTTGGGACGGACTAAAAAGAAAATGATGACACATAATTTGGGACGGAGGGAGTACTATAATATATATACTACTATATATACACACACTTTATATATATATTTATATACTAATTTATAAAACATATACATATGTATACGTTAAATATACACTACTTTAGAAAATATATACCCATATACGTACCATCCAATATATGTTCTTCTTTAAATAAAATATATACTACAATATATATATATATATATACTACAATATATACATACACTATATATGTAATGTCCCGATCTTCTGGAACCGGAACACCACAGGGTGCTCATGACCCCGAGGGACCACAAGCTAACCCTTTCTGATATCTGTAACTGAGCACTGCATAATATACTGAAATAAATGCGGAAAATTGGCGGAAACTTACCATAAGGTTTAAAACATCTAAAATAATCAATACTGAAAACTGAATATTAATACATCTTTTCGAAAAGCCTCTAACTGTCTAAACTGTGGAGTTGATGGGACATGTCCCCAACTAACTCCGTCTAATGTAAATAAACTGAATCTAATGCAATAATAAAATAAAGATCATCCTCGAATGAAGAGGACTCATTGCTACGTCTACTGCTGCTGACTGAGTCTGGACTTCTAAGGGTACTTTGGATCTCGTGCTTCTGAACCTACGGTAAAAGAAACCATAGCGCAAGAGAAAAGTATGCATCAGCACTTTGAATGTACTGGTATGCTAGATGAGGTAAGGCTAAATACAAGGGCTTATGTATGAACATAACTCAACTGAATAATCATGAGAATACTGAATGAGGACATATACATGAATGCACAATGATAACTGACATCATCGTGACTCTGAATACTGAGACTCGGATACTGCTTTACTGACGTCTGAACTCACTACTAATACTGAGAAACTGAATAACTCAATTTTCTGATATTGATAACTGAGTACTGAAGTTGAGATTAGTCCTATCTAGATAGTGATCTCTGAATCTGATGATACTGAAGCTGATTAATTGAATCTACTCATATCAAAGACTGAGTTCTGAGCTTGCTACTATCGACTGACTAAATCTGTGATCAAACCTTTCTAACGGATGATCTTTGAATCTACTAATAATGATAAAGAATGATTATATTTGAGATCAGACCTATCTAGCTGAAGATCTCTGAATCTTTTAATAATATAAATGATGGACTGAGTTTGAGATCAGGCCTATTTGACGGGTGATCTCTGGATCTATTAGTACTGATTCTGATTAACTTTACGTGAGACCAAGCCTATCTAGCGGGTGGTCTATGAATCTATAGAACTATCTAAGCTAAGAAAGAAATCCACATTATTTGTTTGATTTGAGATAAAAGGGAAGCATATTGGCTCCCATTCATATTGTTGAATTGTTTAAGGTGGATTTTCTTAAAGTTCTGAGCTAAGTAAGGGAGTAGTATTTAGCACCGAGTTGGGCTTGATTTCGAGGTCTCATGCCCCAGAACTATGTTCCCCCATAGGTTTCTGATTTACCCTAATGTGGTTAAGGTAGTGATCACTAAAGGTTAAAGGTTCTACTTCGCTGGTAAGGATATAATAGCTCTCCCCAACATGGGCAAGACTTTGGACTCCATGTAGCTCACATGGTTTATGTCGGTTAAAAGAAACTCCCAAAGTTATATAATCCCGAGTCCCAAGTGTCCCAAAGCCTCTTTAGTTTTCTAGAGTCTCAAGTCTTACAGTTCCTAAAGTATCAAGTTCTTAAGTTTTAAAGAAGTTTTTCTATCCTTAATCTAAAAGTGTAAGTTTGAAGGTATATTGATTTTAAAGGCTATGA
Organism: Capsicum annuum; assembly: GCF_002878395.1. Classification (NCBI taxonomy): domain Eukaryota; kingdom Viridiplantae; phylum Streptophyta; class Magnoliopsida; order Solanales; family Solanaceae; genus Capsicum; species Capsicum annuum. The sequence goes on from NC_061114.1 coordinate 201,240,140, forward strand.
CCCTATGATTTCTAAAGTTTTCAAGTGTCATGATTATTAAGTTCCCAAGAGTTTCTTGCTTTCACGAGATTATAGCTTATGTCCTGAAAGTTGATACTTGAAGATTTCATCTAATTTACAAGTTGAAAGAAAAGAAAGAATACAGATCTAGAATAAAGTGAAACGACTCACGTGATTTCTATTATTTATTTCCTAATCATAACTTATGAGAATTTTATTCAAGTTATGTGAGTCATTTACATTTAGCATGCATGATTTCTATAAAGATTGATGATATTGTTTAACTATTGCATACACCCCCATATACCTAGTACATCCTCAAAGTACTATGTGCTACATTGTCTCATAATGTAGGTATCAGTTCAGTTGTAGCACGCATACTATATTAAGATAGTTGCAGCTTTCAGTCAGCAGGTGATGAGTCCTTTTAATTCAAGGGCTTGAGTCAGCTCTACAGTTTGATATTTTCTTTATTCAGTCGTATTGATTTGGGATAATTGGGGGTCATGTCCCAGCTAGTCAGTAGAAGTTGATGTATTCAGTTTCAGTTTTGTTTCTAAGAGCATAGTTGTAATCTTGTAAATTCAGTTTTGTATAGTATTGATTCAGAAAGAGTTATTTTTCATTGATTTTGTACAGTTTTATGTATTTTATCCAGTTGCGTATGAGTTATGCCAGTAGACGGGTTAGCTTGGGGTCACTTGTGACCCTAAGCACCGTGTGATATATCGGAACTCATTTTCGAGGCATTACAAATTTGGTATAGAGCACAGAGTTCAAGAGTCCTATGGTGTCTATAAAGCCGTGTCTAGTAGAGTCTTATATAACGGTACGGAGATGTCTGTACTTTTATTCGAGAGGCTACAGGGCATTTAAGAAATATTTTGCTTCTTTTAAGTCTTAGATCGTGCCATAAAAAGGTCCTCTAAGAAGCTTATGCAGATTCTCATCTTACTCTATTCTGGCCATATCTACCTTATTTTCAAAGTATCAGAAATAGTCAAGCTTAAATCTTCATAGATTGTTATGGGATTATAACAAAAGATTAAAGTGCTTTTGAGTTCAAAAGATTAAAGTGCTTTATCATGTTTGTAGAAATCGTACACTAAGCCCAAGTCAGATGTGTTTTTAGATTCCCCCTCAGAATCCATAATGATAACCTATACTTCCCTATCTATGTATTATTCTTAAGGTAACATGATCAGCAAGTCTCAGTTCCTCTCCAGATAATGCTCCTATATTTGCTAGTAGAAGTTTTAGAAGCTACACAAAGGGCTTGAGAGAAGCTCTCTAGTGTGTTATAAGTCCCTCAAGTTTAAATTTATGTACTCATTCTTATGAGCCATTCAGTTAAGAAAGAGAAAGATGTGTACTCTTCGAACATTGAATATTGTGTTTTAAGTTTCTATCTCTTCTAACCTTGTTATTATTGCGTTGTTGAAAAATCAAAGTCTAGTGAAGTTGTGTGGGGCTCTTTCCATTCACTAGCATAGTTATTTTTTTATTCATCTCATTTTCTTGTTCAAAACAAAAAAATCAAAGTCTAGTGAAGCCGTGTGAGGCCTATTTCGATTCACTAGCAACTTGTTATTCATCTTGTTGTTCTTGTGTTGGTTGGAACTGGGGGTTAAAGGTGTAGTGACAAGAAGGGTGGTAAGTGCGATTTATTAAATGTATGTATAGCCGAATCTTTTTGCATATAATTGAGTTAGTAATGAAGTGATATGTCCTTGTGTGTTAGTTTAGTAGAAGGTACAGAATGAGTTATTAGTTATGGTGAATTGATGTTTACTTGAAGTGTGAAGAGAATTGTTGATAATGTTTGTTGTGCTAGAAAGGTATAAGTTATTGATGAAAATACTTGGTAGATACTAATGATGCGTAGAAGCAGGATGTGTTAATGGATTTTAAATAAGATACATCATAGGGTTATAATTGATCCTTATTGTTATGACATTTTAACAGACTAGAATCTTTGGATGTTTGACAGGTAAGAATAGATGACAAGATTGTGGTCGATCATAGCGAGAATGAGATACTAAGTTCGAATAGTTAATGATGATCAAGGTAGATATAATGATTGATGTGTTGTGAATGTTAGACGTACGGGAATGATCTAGTATGCTTGAACAGTGTGTGAAAGAGCTTAAGTTTATTTGATTCGTAATCAAGTCTGATGTTGTAAGCATGATGTAGAAGTACGCCCAATGTGCTATGGGGCTGCATTATTTTTGAGGATCATTGCATGTTGTGAGGTTAGTAGTACCGTTGAGTTTCTAGGTGGAGAAAGACTCGTTAGCTAATGTACGATGTTCTTGATAACTAAGTTAAGGATTTATGATTGAAGATGTTGAGCCTGTTAAGTATGATTTTGATTTTCATGGCTTAGAAATATAAGCTTATAGGCGTGATATTGGTAGGCTATGACAGAAGTAGTATGGTCCATCAAAAGTTTGGAGATACCCATGTTAAACATTAGAATCTAATTTTGAAAGTTGGGATATTGAGATAATAAAGATAAGAGTTGAAGAACTAAATGGTGTGCACTCCGACTATGGGGATGCTTATGTGGATTCGAAGTTAGTAAGTGTTCAAGTATTATATGATGACTTTTGGGGCTATAGAAAGAGGGGGTGTAGCCAATAAGGTAGTATTAGAAGTTGGTCTTACGCTTTCAGGTGTAGTCATTTGGGTTAAGTTCTTTTGTTCATGTGCATTGTTATATCCCAAACTCTAGAGTAAAGTGATTTCAGTTACACCAGAGTTTACATAGTGGTTCACAGCCTTAGAGTGATGGCTTAAGTCTAAGAGAGAGATGATAGCACAAGTAACCAAGTCAAGGTTTCAGATTCTAGTCGATGTACTAGTAAATTATAGAATAGCTGTAAGGAATCATGATGCCCGATCCAATCTCATTTTAGTATTTCAGTTGTCCTAATACCTGCTTATGCCTTACGTTCAGTTTCATGATCTTAATTCATGTTCATGCATATGATAGAGAATTTTGTACTCCCTTAATTCCTAAGAATAAGGAGTTTCAGTTCTTTCAGCAGTTGGAATCACGTTCCATAAGTTATGAACTCCAAATTTAAGTCATGCAGCTCATGACTCATGTACTCAAGCTTTACGGTATGTTCAGTTCAAGTATTCAAGCAATACTTTTAATGATCAGCAAAATTCAGGTTTATATCATGTATGTCCTCGGGTTAGACCTCTTTGATAAGTTCATGTTGCTAAATATTCTATTTCTCAAGCCTCAGTTAAGTGTCAGGATTATTCACAGTATCCCTTCATGTTTCAAGCCCTTATGTTCTAAACTTCTATTACCTTTCCTTCGATCAAGATAGTGATGATGATCAATTGTATGGATGGGAGAGAGTAAACATTTCTTGTTACTGGAAGATAGTTGTATGCTTATTTTAGCTAAGGCAGTAGAGTGTGAAGTAAGATTGAAGCCAAGTCTGTAATACCCGCCATGGTTAGTCGAAATTTTATATGTGATGTTTGGGTAGTTGAAATCTTATGTATGTCTTCTTAGGAGTAGTGGATAAAAGTTGTTCTTGATAGAGATTTGTAAGTTGTGACAAAGCTATTTTATGGGAGTATGTTTAGAAGTGTATATGTGGTTATAGAAATAGTCTTGAACATCTTGTTTGTATATATATCGGGATGAATGTATTGCACGTTAGTAAATGTCTAGTACGAGGTCGAATGTGGTTGTTGGAGTGGTAATGAGAATTTTGCATAAGATGAGAAGTTATGAAATGCTCAGGCTAGTATTACAGTGTTATGTGGTGCATCCTATGATTTTGAGTTAGGTTTGAAGATGGTGAGAGAGTTTAGTTCAGTCTAGACATTAGTAGATGGAAATATTAGTTCTATATGAGAATTATAAGTTAAATCGAACGAGTATAGATTTTAGGAAAATAGTATATATGAGGAAGTATTCGAGAACTGCTACTAAGCTTGAAGGTAAGAAGTTGCATCGCCTAAAGCCTGGTAATTCTCCATGTTATGGAGTGTTGAAGAAATACTCCAACTATGTATAAGTTTCCAGTGTAATTCAGTCAGTATAGCCTGCAATTTAGTTTTACGGTGAGGCGGACAAGATCGTGTGGTTTTACACCTTTTTCACCTAGTCCTACTATCTGAAGTCTCATGCATATGACCATTCCAAGATATAATCTATTCCATCCATGTAAATTGCAAATTTAGTTCAATTCGTACATCAGTTTTAGTTTCAGGATTCGGGTATCCAGTCATGACTTAGTTCATAAGTATTCATTGAACAACCTTCGTTTTCCCAGTATTCCAGTTCAGACAATGTGATATTCATTGTGTAATCTTAGCCTCGTTTTCTCATGATTATGCCTGCATAAACAGTCACTTCGCAGTCTATAAGTACAATCATGCCATGAGCTCATTAAGAGAATTCTAAACTCTCAACATGAGTCAGCTCCCCATGATAAGATAAAGCAAGTTAGCTCAGATTTAGACGAAGATAATAGCCTTCCTTAATTCAGTCCTTTTTTTTATCAGAGATTCAGCTATATGACTATTCTTATTATAAGTTCATGTATTCTATCAAGTACCCGAAAGTCTAAGATGAAGTAGACTCAGTTTAGCAAGTTATTTCAGCTGTGAATCCTTATTTTTCTCTGTACTCTTAGCCTTACGAGCGACATTCGAGGATGAATGTTCCTAAGGGGGAGATATTGTAAGACCCGTAAAGTTCCCTCATCATTAAGGCTTTTGATACGAATCAAAAGAAGTCTTACACTTACAAATTTTGCTAAGTGCTCAAGACTTAGTTTATTTTTGAACCTTCAAACTTCGAGGAATTAATTATCAACCTTTCCAACGTTCGTTTATTAATTTTTTTATTGCGTTGCGATGGGGCAAGGTAAGAGTATATCTTGGGTGAGTTTCAAAATTTTTAGACAAGCCTAAGGGCGTGTTTGGGTTTCAAAAATAGTAGCTAAAGCCTATAGGGAGGCGCCGCCCAGCTTAGCAAAGGCTTAGGCAAGGCGCCGCCCTGGCCATAGCCTTTTTGCCTAGTTTTCAACTTCTTTCCTCCGTCTCATTAAGAGTAGAAATGGTATTTTCCACCCCTTTATCATCCTTAACATGGGATTAAATCCCCAAGGCACCAAAATAAGTTTATTTTCTCTCAAAATCACCAAGGACATTCATTAGGGTTTCAATCTAAAAATCCAAATATCTCAAGATTCAACCGTAGGTTTTCAATAATTTATTAAGATTTGGATTTTCCATTGCGAGGGCTACAAGAAGCACCTATCAATTGTACGAATAGCATCCCAAAAAGCAAGAGTCCATAATTGAGGTATGTGGGGTTTGAACAAGAACACTCTTTCGTTCTTGTGCCCAAAAGTTTTAGATTTTCTTAAAGAATTTTGTATTTCCAAGATGAATTCATATTATTTTACTATATTTCAAGTTTATGAGACTATGGAATTGTTCAAATATTCAATTGCATGATTATTTTGTTCAATTATGATCTAAATTGAGAGTTCATGATATAAATTGCACATTCCCATATTGATATCATGTTTCCACGAATTTCCAAGAGTTGTTGTCATGAGTTGAACTTTATTGTGAAATTGTGAATCTTTGAGGATGAATTATTGATACTCCAAGAAGTGTACTTATATTTTCATATTGTTGAGATTTTAAAACTTTGATGAAAAGTCTATCAAGATTTCAAAAAAAGAATTGAGTTTTGATCCTAAGCTAAGAAAGAAATCCACATTATTTGTTTGATTTGAGATAAAGGGGAAGCATATTGGCTCCCATTACATATTGTTGGATTGTTTAAGGTGGATTTTCTTAAAGTTCTGAGCTAAGTAAGGGAGTAGTATTTAGCACCGAGTTGGGCTTGATTTCGAGGTCTCATGCCCAGAACTACGTACCCCCGTAGGTTTCTAATTTACCCCAAATGGGTTAATCTAGTGATCACTAAAATTTAAAGGTTCTACTCCGATGGCAAGAATAGAACAGCTCTCCCTAACGTGGGCAAGATGTTGGACTCCATGTAACTCATATGGTTTATGTCGGTTAGAAGAAACTCCCAAAGTTATATAATCCCGAGTCCCAAGTGTCCCAAAGTCTCTTAAGTTTTCTAGAGTCTCAAGTCTTAAAGTTCCTAAAGTATCAAGCTCTTGAGTTTTAAAGAAGTTTTTCTATCCTTAAGCTAAAAGTGTAAGTTTGAAGGTATATTGATTTTGAAGGCTATGACCCTATGATTTTTAAAGTTATCAAGTGTCATGATTATTAAGTTCCCAAGAAGTTTCTTGCTTTCATGAGATTATAGCTTATGTCCTGAAAGTTGATACTTTAAGATTTCATCTAATTTACAAGTTGAGAACAAAGAAAGAATACAGATCCATAATAAAGTGAAACGACTCACGTGATTTCTATTATCTATTTCCTAATCATAACTTATGAGAATTTTATTCAAGCTATGTGAGTCATTTACATTTAGCATGCATGATTTCTATAAATATTGATGATATTGTTTAACTATTGTACACACCCCCATATTCTTAGTACATCCTCAAAGTATTGATCCTCATATATGTCTATGTGCTACATTGTCTCATAATATAGGTATAAGTTCAGTTGTAGCACGCATACTATATTAAGACAGTTGCAGCTTTCAGTCAGTAGGTGATAAGTCCTTTTGATTCAAGGGCTCGAGCCAGTTCTACAGTTTGATATTTTCTTTATTCAGTCGTATTGATTTGGGATAGTTGGGGGTCATGTCCCGACTATCTAAAGTCAATGCTAGTAGAGGCTTTATAGACAGTTAGTAGAAGTTGATGTATTTAGTTTCAGCTTTGTTTATAAGAGCAGGGTTGTAATCTTGTAAATTCAGTTTTGTATAGTATGGATTCAGAAAGAGTTATTTTCAGCTGATTTTATACAGTTTTATGTATTTTATTCAGTTGTGTATGAGTTATGCCAGTAGAAGGGTTAGCTTGGGGTCACTTGTGATCCTAAGCACCGTGTGATGTCTCGGAACTCATTTTCGGGGCGTTACAATTATTATATTACTATTCTTTTACTTCTGACTATTATTATTATTATACTAATTTAGGTGTATGCGCTTCGCGTGTGTATCTAACGTCACACTCAATAGGATATTCATTTAAATAATAAAGATGAATACAATAATTAAATTCAACATCTTTTGGAGAATTTATTTAATTAAACCTAACTTTTACCGAAAAATTGTTAAGCCGATCGACATTCATCTACCACCTGTAAACTATAACAAAATAACACGATAATAGAGATATCAAATAATACAACTAAACTTAACCTTTACACAAAAATATTCTCTAAACAGAGATATAAATACAATACAATTAAACCTAACATTTATCTAAACAATTTCTGAAAGACGACTAACATTCATCTACCACCTGTAAATTCATCTACAACCTGTAAACTATAATAAAATAATATAATAGTGATCACAAAGTTTCAATTTTGATGAAAATAATTCTTGTTTGAGCTAAAAAACCAATCTAGACATGCAACCGAATCAAGTTAGATGAACATCAATCATATTTTTTCAATAAGTATATCGATTTCTTCTCTAGTTTAACGTGCATCTCAATATATATAGAAGTATTTGCTCTATAGGAGAAGAAAAATATTAATTGATTCTCCTTTCATATATTTTAGGAGTCCCATATATTTTATGAGTCCATTTAATAAAATAAAAATAATTAAATAATAAATTGAAGAAAATAATGAAACGACAGTTTTGTCTGAAGAAGAGTGTTTTAATGAAGCGAAAAAAGTTTAAATCACTTTTATAAGAGTTTTCACACTTTTAATATATTATAAATTATAGATTATAGATTATAGATAGATTATAGATACACTTGAAGTCATAAAAACATTTTAGTCGCACGTGCCTCGCACGTGTAACTTTTAATTATTTAAAATTAGACAATTTTATCTATTTCAAAGATTTTTAATAAAGTGCAAAAAGTTCAAATCACTTCTCAAAAATCCTTCACACTTTACTTCTCAAAAGATCCCTTGCACTTTAATATAATAATGTGAACATAATTTATATTTTATTGTAAGCACATATATATTTTACCATCAGAAGTTTTAAGTGGTTAATAAATCGTCACTTTTGTATTTGTCATCGTAAACTTCAAAAATATACTAAAATTTTTAAAACTTACCTCAAATCACAAACAATTATTTTTCCCCTACGTACGTTTTGGAACCTGCAAAAGTAACAAAAAAAAAAATAAATGAACTGAAAATTAAATAAAGAAAGACAAAGAGGATGATGACAATGAACGCAATAATATGACTCAAATCAAAATCAAAATAAGAAGAAAATTAAAAATAAGAATAAGCCAATATTTATGCTTCTTGTAAAATTTGATTGAAAATATCACTTAAATAGAGTTGTAATTTTTTTATATAAGGTAAAATTTTAATTAATGTAGAATTATTAAATATTATGATTTTTTATCTAGATGAAATAAAAGTTTTAATTAATTTTTCCCATCCTACAGATGCACGCTAGGATCCAAAATTAAGTAGTATAGAAAATATTAAATTAAATTATATGCACCTAAATATTAATTCTACTTTTCATATATTTTAGGATTTTTTTTTTTCTAATTCTCCCTTCCATATATTAGGAGTCCTTGTAGATGTAAATTTATAGAATTTTTAAATCTTTTAAAAATCAAATTTAGTTGATTTAGAATTCTTAAACTAATGAAAAAAGTATTAGTTGTCATTAATTCTGATGATTTCTAATAAGAATTTTTTTTATCATAAATATATTTAATTAATTTTCAACTCTTAAATATTAGAAAAAAATAGTATTTTCAAACTGTTGATAGCATCAATTTGAAGTAAAAAGAAAAGACTACCAGATTGTTATAAACAAATTTGATATGTAGCAAATATAAAAAAAATTGTAGTGTCCCTAGTTCTCAAAAGTACATGACATGGCGTGACATGAAATGATATTAAAATAAAATCAAATAGTCGAAACAAAGGAAATAAGAAAACAACATTGTCGACTGACCTTTACTTGCAATCTGCAAGACAAATTCCTCCTAGCTTTTGTTTAATAAATAACATCATCAAATATTATCCTGTAAACTTTGTTTCCAAATCTAAACAATATAATTAAGAAAAGCAGAGACAAATTTCGATTAATAATATCCAATATTAAACCTATGCGTAAATATGCTCATATGATGATGACAACTTAGGGCCCATTTGGGATTGTTGTTACAAAACTGCTTATTTAAGAAACACTTTTATAAAATGACTTTTCAAAAAAGTGCTTTTAAAAAAAAAATAATTTGTGTTTGATAAATTCATTCGAAAAGTGTTTTTGATAATCAAATTATGTTTGAATAATCTTTTTCAAGAAGTGTTTTTTTGAGATAAATGACCTAAAAGGACATCTATCAATAGCCTTTATTACTAAAATCAATTTATAGAGAAAAATTATTTTAAATATCTATGTTAATATTTTTAATTATATTTTTTCTATTTAATTAAAAAGTACGTACTCTAAAATAATTTATATATTCTTTAGTCATCATCATCAATGATATTTTCAAATTTATTTTAAAAAAATGAGTGAAAATAAAATAACAATATATAAATCATAAAGAATTATGACGCAAATATGAAATGTAAAATTTTAAAAATCAAACGTTAATCAAACTTGTAAGATATGTTAATTAATCAATAAGGCATATATATGTGGGTGTGTGTGTGTAATAGGGATATATTTGTCATAAAAAAATAATTTTCTGCTTCTGCTTCTTCCCAGAAGCAGAAAAACTGTTTCTGCTTATTTTTAAAAGCACTTTTGCAAGTTTACCGTAGAAGGAGTGAAAAATCCTGCAAACTGTTCAGGCATATTGCCTTCTTTCATTATCATATATGCCTTGAAAGCGTTCATCATTAGCTTGTGAGAATTCACCAGTTCTTTGTAGTTCTCTTGGCTATTCTTATGAGCATCTAACATTTGAGAGTAATTTTCTTGGAAATTGTATGGACATGAACTGTTACTACTTGAAGAACTCATACCGCCAAAACGAGGACGTGTGTAACACCCCACATTTTGGGCTAGAATGAAAATCGTTATTTCTATACGTAGATGATCCAAAATTCATAAATCCTATGCAAATTTTCCATGTTAATCAATTATGTAGTGTGGAAAATTGAATGAGCTTTCCGTCGATATAAGATTCGCGCAAATCGGATACACGGGCAAGATGTTATGGCTAATTTAAGTCCTAGTCATAAAACACCGTTATTTTGGTGCTTGGCGCATCGTGGAGGTGGTCTATTTCACAATTGTCAAATTCCAGTTGCCTAGCGCGATTGTGGCACGTCGCGCTGAAGTTTCAGGTCCTAACCAGTGGGACAACGCGATGGCTCTGCATCGCGGTGACCCTAAAAATCTCATTCGTCAATTTCCAATGAGCCACCACGATAGTGGCGCGTCGCGATGACCCATAAAATTAGGCTCCCAGTTATATTTTTAGTCCATCTCATTAAGGGTATATTGGGTATTTTTCACTCCCTTATCAGCCTAAAAATGGGATATAGTCCCAAATGACCTCATTATTGATATTTTCATCAAAAACCATCAAGAACACTTCTTAGGGTTTCAAACAAGAAAATCCAAATAACTCAAGATTTAACCATGGGTTTTCAAGATTGATTGAAGATTTGGAATCCCCAAATCGTAGGCTTCAAGAATCATCCATCAATTTTCTAAATTAAGGTACATGGGATTTATCCTAAAAACTAATGGGCTTGTAAACACTAGAACATGATTTAAAGATTATCAAGCATGAATTTAGAAAGGGGTTTTTGAAATACATGATTTATTATGCATTATGAATGTTTAATTGTATTGTTGATTTGGTCTTTAGGCCTTTGATTTACATGTATATGTTTATGTATAAAAAATTAGATTTAAGATTGTTTGAGAGCACAACTTATGAAATCCCTCTCTTGTGATGACTTTAAGTTCATGATCTTAATGTGAAGGATTTGAAATGTATGATTTATGGCTTGAAATTTGTTTACTCAAATACCATAGTATTTTGAGCATGATTTAGAGATTTAAGATAGGGAGTTTCTTGATGTAAATATATTTTGTTAAAATAGAAAGATTTGCATGAGATGAAAAGATTTGACATGACCACCTTGCATCATTGAAAGTTTGACAAAGAGAGTTGCATACATGTGTTTAGATGAGTTTTAGAGAAAGGGTTCTTTGAAATGATTTTTTGATATGGTGGTCCCGAATTTATGTTTTGAAAATAGAGATTGTAATATGCTAATAATGGCTCAAAGATGTGACTTTCAAGTCAATGGTATGACGATACGATAAGTATGTATGCCATAACAGAGTATGTTTTCAGAGTTTGATTTCAGAGAATGCATGTTTTAAAGAATTAAAACTGGGCTTAAAGAGGGTTAGGTGGTTACCCGAAGAAGGTTTAAGTTCAAGTAACTCTTACCCTAAAACAGTGATTTGCCGATCCGGTTATATTATTTTTACGCTGGCGACAGCTGTGTGGCATAGCAGAGTCAGAGACTCCAACCCTTGCAACACACTTGGGTTGGAGGCTTCCCTGCCGATTCAATGGAAGATTCCATATAGCCCATGGAATTTCAGAGTTGTAGGGTATACCACCTAGCGCAGAAGTAAAACTAAGAGTGTCTGAGAGTTCAGATGATTTTTCAGAGTCTTTCAAAAATGCCCATGAGATTTCTTACTATCTGATATGTTTATGAACTGTTTTAAATTGCTCTCATATATGTTGAATATAAACTAGTATTTTGGATATCGTCTGCATACCAGTACATCTGTATTGACCCCCTACCTCCTAGGTTCGGAGGCTCAGTCCAAGGGTCCGACTAATCAGTAGAGTATTCTAGAGAGAAGTGATCCATTCAGTGGCGAGCCTTCTTTATTCCAGAAGGCCTACTATTTCAGATTATGTTATTCCATTGGTGTGGTCTACAGGGGGCCTTGTCCTAGTTTTCAGAACAATTTTGAGATGTAGTAGAGATTTCACAGACTGAGTCAGATCTTATTCAGATGTTTTGAATTGTGGTTTTCTCTCTTATGTCTTGAAACTCAGAGTTAATGATCATGTTTCTGTATCAGATTATATTTTCGCATTTTCTTTTATGATATGAATGATGTGCATGATTACCAGATCAGATAGAGTAGGACGTCCGTACCTTCATGGTTCGGGATGTCCGTCACGGCCAGGCCCTAGTTTGGATCGTGACAACGTGTTTGTTTAAAGGATCTACTAGGAATAGCTCCTAATCCTAAGAACCTCACTCTTCTAGAATGCTCTTTTCCTAGCACCTTACCAAAAACATCATTTGGAGAAATTTTAGACTCGTCCATGGTGCTTTGACTTACTGCGAGTCAATCTTTTCCTAAAATATAGTGCAACACAAAAACCATAGTATAGCTTCATCTAGCATTGAACAATAAAATAAGAAATAAAAATAAGCAAGGTATAGATATTGCAACTTTAAAACTAGAAAGATATTTAACATTTCAAATGTACTGCCATATAATAACTTCTGCCGTTACACAAGTAATATCCTCTGAATAAGAACAGTTTGAGAGGTTAGTTCTTTAGATTTCTTCACCCCCCCCCCCCTACATCAATAATTCTTATCCATCCAACAAATTCAAAAAGTTGTTTCCCTTCCAGAAGTACTTCAAGATCACCTGTTTCCTTTCTATAAGTACTTCTAGATCACTCCGAAAATTTTTGTTGTATCTTACTATCTTTTCCAAAAATCCCACTGTTTACTTATAGATAATAGTACCTATTTTAAAATAAAGTAAAGTCAGTTTAGCTAGAACTTGATTAATATACAACTAAATTTGCTACATGAACTACGTAAGTAAATAAAGATTTTCTTGTTTCAGGTATGCTTTAGTCCTGATAGAAGTTTACGATATATTAGATTTGATAGCAAGATACATTCCACAGACCAACAAAATCAAGTTGAAATCATGAAAGGGAAGTACGAGACAATAGACAACAGACAATATAAAGACCACTACCAAAAACAACAAATAATAGCAAAATAGAACCACAACAAAACAACACGATTATCAGGTATAAGGAACAACAGCTAGTAACAAAAATTGAATGACAAGAAACTACGATGGCAGAATTGCTGACTACTAGTGGAGTACTTATAATAGTTTCTATGACATCTGCAAGGATATAGAATGGTGAAAAATTAAATTAGACCCGAGATGGCTAGTAATTTTCTTCAACAGTCACGTCGTTTCATAAGAACATAGTCATTTGTAGACTTCGACGTATTCCATTTTGGTCAAAAGCAGCAATTTTCAGAACTTTTTGGTCAGCAACAATATTCCAGTGAAAATTTTTGGTTTGGTTATTTACAATTCATGGTAATGAAGATTTTGAATAAAAATTTCTAAGTCTGAACAAGCATTGATTGTTTATCATGCTGACCTGATAGAGCAAATTGGTTAGATTCAATAATGTATAGCCTGTGGTAATAGACTCCATTTTGTATTTATAACCTCTATCTGTGTGGATATGATTTTGTTCCTAAGAGATGGTTGCTACAATATACATGTCACTAATGTTGAAATGTCATATTAACAGTTGTGCCTAATTTGTATCGTGCCCATGAAGAAGCATCATATTTTCTCTCATCCTCCTTAATATGAGTTGGTAATAAAGAATACACAATTAAAGTGAAAGTGAAAATCTATCAATTTTGCATCAATTGCTTTAGGATCCACATCTATATGATCTGAGGAAGTATCATTTGCATAAGTATCTTCTCTGTATGATTAGCTAAATTTGTTTATTGTTTAAAAAAGTCTGCAATGGACTCATCAGCAGTTTTCTCTGCAAATGGAAACATGTACTCCTCGAAAATAACATCCCTGGTCTCACATAGCTTGTTAATGGTCAGGTCCATTAATAATTATCCTTTCTGAGTAGTGGAATAACCCATTAGAACTGCAGATTTGGCCCTATCTGAAAACTTAAGTAACTAGTACTTAGATTAAATGTAACAAGATTCTCTTACTATCTTTGAGTTTCGACATTATTACTTTGTAGATTAGTAAGATGAACACAAGAACAACAAGATGAACAACAAGTTGCTAGTGAATCGAAATAGGCTTCACATGGCTTCACTAGACTTTGAGTTTGTGTTTTGAATAAGAAAATGAGATGAATAACAAGACAATAATGCTAGTGATTCAAAAAATCCCCACACGACTTCACTAGACTTTAGATTCAACAACACAATGTTAAAATGATAAAAATTGCTCAACAGAGCACTTACACAAATCTCTTTTGCCACTTCATTAACATATGATCAATCTTCTTTTAATAAGCACCTTTGCTACTAAAAACTCTAAATCAAGATCCTAGTATGACCAAGGTTTAAAACCCTAAAACTATAAAGATCAAAAACTTACCGCCCCAACAAATCCTTGCAACTTCAATTACAGATATACCTTTATCTTTTAGAATAGCGACAATTTGCTTTGCATCTTAGAAAAAATAATTAGAGTTACATTTCCAAAATTTCAAAGTTAATAGTCCCAAATCCTGAAATAGAAAATACATAAGAATTAGAAACATGATGCAAAAAAAAAAATAACCAGTTACGTTCCCAAAATTCAAAGTTAATATTCCCAGATCATGAAACAAAAAATACGTAAGAATTAGAAACACAATGCAAAGATTAAGAATGATATTTATTGAACCAAATATGAAATACAACAACAAATAGCATCCACCCGAAAAAAAATAATACTACAATCAATCCACCCGAAACAACACATATCTCAAAAAGGAAAAAAAGTACAAACAACCCATACTAATACAAATAAGAGAAGCATTTTAATTGAAGAGTCTCTAACAAATATTTCACTCATCAAACCAAAATATGTTCATTATGACCTGTACAAGACATAAATTCCTGCAACCATAGAAAACATTACAGTAAAAAGAACCCATTAGAGACTAATGTTTTTTTAAAAACAGTAAAAACCTTAAAGAAGAAATTTAAATAGAAATACTCTAAATATAGGAAGTTAAGAAAGGATTTAGGAACATATACCGATAATCAGTTTCCAGAGAAATACAATCGTCGAAGAACAGCTACCGCCGAAGACATACAATCGCCGGAGAGAGGTCGGGTCATGTCGCTGAATGATGGTGTCATCGGAGAACAGCTACTGCTGGAGTGAGGTCGGGTTGGGTCAATTATGATGGTGCAGTTGAGGGTTTTGATAGAAAGAGGGCTTTTAAGGTTGTTTGCCCTTTTGAGAAAAAAAGGTTTTGAGAGAAAGAGGTTGGTTTTGGTAAAAAGGATTTTGAGAAAAGAGACGCTTTTGAGAAACTACAGATTCGCATGTTTACTCACTGACTTCGTGTTTTTTTAAGTATAGCAGGGGTTTCAACCGCTCCAAAAATATTCGCAGTTTATTTTTAATTATAGCGAAAGTTTTAACCACTGCAATTGTAATTAAAATAGCAAGGGTATATAAACCCCCACAATTTGATATATTTGTGGAGGTTAATACCGAACTCCACAATAAAAGCTCAGCAAAATATACTTTTTTTGTAGTGCACATTCTAGCCACAAAGTATGTCTTGAAAAATCCAAATCCCTATTTTCTCCACCTTTACTTCTGGTGAATCGTGTTCTCATCCTATGATAATAAGGTGTATCAGAACAGGATGACTGGATGAACATAGCCAGAGAAATAATTTCTAGTTCATTTATTGATTACTAAGTTGGTATAATCCTCAAATTTTTAATAAAATAATAATTTTCTTCAAACAAACAACTAAACCTCATAAGATAGGTAATCATAAAACAATGCATCTTCATATCAGCTAGGTTTATCCAAACAAAAATTCAAGGCGCACAATTAAATATTGTTATCTGTGGCTCATATATATGGTGCTTAATGTTGTATTCGTAGTAAGCTGAGTGTGCTGGTCTTTGTTTCAGGCTTTAAACTTTATTTTACTTATTTCACCTGTGTTGTCTGGCCTTCGGGATCATCTTAAACAATCACTGGTCAAAGATACTGGGAGAGACTTGTTTATTTCTTTGTACGTATCTTGGTGCCATTCACCAATGGAAATGATAAGCCTCTGCCCATTAGTTCAGGTAAGCTTTACAGCCTGCAAGTTTTCAAGCATTCCTTATACCTGTATCAAGTATTTGTTCCATTTTTTTCTCATAAAATATAAATGAGCTTCATTCTTGTAACTGTCATATCAGCATGCAAGTTCTGTTATTTAGTCTTTGGTTGAAAAAAATATCTGTGTAATGTTCTTAGTGAAACTACATAAGTTGATACACCTTTTAGAGACTCCAACCTTTACTTACTTAAGATCCAGGTGTTTTAAATTGTAAAAATATTCTGAATGGTGAAGCCGAATACTGTTCTCGTACCTCCTCCCGTTGATATATTTCTTTATAGGGGGTTGTGAAATTTGTTTTGTTTTTATTTGCTTAAGGTCATCTTTAGGGCGTATGTTATTTTTTTAAGCACCCAAGAACTTATTCTAGTAGAGTGATTTAGTTTTGGTCCTCTTGAGTGTACATATCGATGGATCTGTGTCATCCCAGAATCGTTGTTTTCGTTCAGACCCTGAAGCAATTCTTCTTGTTGTAGATTTCCCATATAGGGTTAAATACATAATCAAGCTATTAGATAAAATGGTCATATAAGTCATCAGGTATAAGATATATGTGGCACATCATAAAAGAATCCGCATGCTTATCCGATGTATCAAATATTTCGCCCACATGTGATGGTCACAGACAAGTAATTAAACAAAATGTTTCCTTTCTTATTGAGACATCATTCGACAACAACCACGTTTGGCCACAATGAATATATTGCTTGTCAACTAACAGTAT
Source organism: Capsicum annuum (assembly GCF_002878395.1). Classification (NCBI taxonomy): domain Eukaryota; kingdom Viridiplantae; phylum Streptophyta; class Magnoliopsida; order Solanales; family Solanaceae; genus Capsicum; species Capsicum annuum. Next base: position 201,257,159 of record NC_061114.1, read on the forward strand.
ATTTAAGAATCCTTTGTGCTATTACAAACCAATTGTGGCTTTTGGATTATGTATGTTTTGGAATTTTTTTTAGATATGGGATCAACAATCATTCTTTGATCTCGCTCTTCACATTGTTCATACGTGACCATGGAAGTTATGACATATGTACAATCCATTAATACCCCATATCTCATTGGGTGCATATTAGAACATTCAAGGAAATCGCTTCCAACAATTGAGGTAACCTCAAATCCAAGCTAGTTTCCAACCAAATTAGTCATGTGTTCCCCAATTCTCAATAGATATCCTTTATGTTTCTGTTCTTGAGTATTGTTTCGCTTGTATTTAATTGAATGTTAGTCGCTAGCTCCATATGAAGTGATGAAATTTTACCTTGAGTTTCTTTAGCTTAATCCTAAGAATTGTGAACTAAATCACCATTGAAAACCATGTTGCTGCTCTTTGTCAGAATTAAGTCAAATCATATCCTACTATTTTTGTTGTAGTTGTTATCACTATTGTGATCGATCAATGTATCAATGTACCACTGTCTTGATCTTTGGAACCTCCGCTTTATCTAAATTTATAATGCTTCTTGTCTTCGCTGGAAATTCTTTGAAGTTGTTAAACTGAAATTCACCTGGACACTGGAGCTCTTTCTTCTTTGAAAGAGTTGGACTCGCCAAAAAAACTTGAACGATATTTTCGCATAGCATTAATAGATTTCTAGTTTCCACATTACATACTGAATGTAGTAGAATTTAAAATACTGAATATACATAGTTATCTATACAATGAAAAGGTAGTAAAAGAAACAAAACTCAATCAACATTTTCTCCATTTGTATGTATTCATTGGTGACAATTAATCTGACTCTTTAAGGAATCTCTGGTGAGCTTTTACCTTTGAGACTGGAACACAAATCTGTTAGACATTGTGAAAATGAGTAAGTGTTTATATTTTATGAGTTGTAAGAAAGAGTGTCTTATATGAACTCATCAAAGAATTTCATTCTCCTTTGTAGATTAGTGGATTTCTACCATTCTATTTTTGTTTCCTCTTTAGATTAGTGGCTCTCTACCATATTGGTTTTGATATATTTGTTTTCTCTAAACCACTGGTTAGTATACAACCATTTCTCTACTATTGGACTTTTATGAAAAAGAATTTAGAGTGAAAAGCAAATGAAATACTCATTTTGATTAATAATAATCAATGAACTTGACTAATCTATTAGCAAACTGCCCAACATGATAAGAACAAAAGATAATTGAAAAGTTTATTAATAATTTCTCAAGATAAATTATGAAAAACTCTTTGTACACTATAGTTTTGACTTTATTTGTTATTTTTCCATCATCGTCATAGGATAATTTTTTTAATCCTTTCCTACTTGTCACCTGTGAAAGAGCAACATACAGTTGTCCATGAGTGAATACTGATTTCTTCAAAAATAACTCAACATGAGATAATGATTGGCCTTGACTTTTATTAATGGTCATGGCAAATGAGATAACTATGGGAAATTGTCTTCGCTGGAACTTAAAAGGTATTCTTGCATCAGATGGTGTCAAACTCATTCTTGGGATAAATACTTTTTTACCTGCTATTTTGCCTGATAAAATCTTTGCTTTAATAATTTGATTTCCAAGTCTTGTGACAATCAGTCTTGTTCCATTACACAGTCCTCATGATTTATCTATGTTTCTCAATAACATTACCGGTACACCTACTTTCAATGTTATTGAGTGTTTTGGAATTCAATGTTATCAAGCATTTCCTTTAGAACATTAATGATCTCAGCATGCAGTTTGTTTATATCTTGACCACGACTGCAAAGAATTAAATTGATAAAATTAACAAATATTTCATTTTTCATGTAAAATATTATCTACACATTGTTAATCATGAAGAGTAAAACACTAATCTTACAACATGAATTCTATTCTTCACTTCATTATTTGTGTCATAAATTTATAATTGCGCAAACTTGGGGATGGATCCCTCAGGAGACAATAAACTTCCAATTTTATGATAATTCTGTCTAGCAATCTGAATGTTCTTGGTCCTCAGGTTTGATTGACAGATGCATCAATCTTTCATCCCATAGAAGTAAATGAGAACATAGAATTATAGCTCCTAATATTATCTCGAAAGTGGTTGCTTTTAGAACCTGCATAAAGTATGAAATGGAAAATGAAGAATTATATATGTATGGTTAATATTCTTCAATGATAATATCAAAATAGATGTTTTCACTAACCAGATCCAAACAATAAATGCCTTAGAATTTGAGGAGGCTCAATTGACTTTGGCAACTTAATCTATCCATGATTACAACACAGGAAAATACTGGCCATTTAGACTTAACCTTCTTGTTGATTCTTCTCATACTAAAAACATGCCCCATAATATTCACATTCATATTAGCATCTCCAATATCCCAGTATTGTATTGGTGATCAAAATATATAGAGTTAGATTCCTATGAACTTACTTATTTTATGAATTCTTACTTAATTACTCTTATGTATATAAAAATTAAATAGGGCATACCTTCATTACTAATGTTCCAGCAAACTGCATCCTCTACAAAATTAATAGAAAAATGAATTAGGTGGCAATCAAGATAAGTTTTAACTGTCAGTGTCAAATTAAAAATAATTGATAACCAACTTAGACACTAAGTACATACCTTCACAATCATTTTCATCTTCTTGACCTTTATCACACGGAGCACAGTTTAAATCAGGTAGATGATCTTGACTTTACGCACCTATGATAAATAATTGTTAGCCATTAATAACTTTAAAATTTGAAATAAAATTTTTTTTTGGTATTTATTGATACTTAAATTTAGTAAGAATTTTTTATTCAGAAAGATTTGAGCAACTCAAAAAAATAACTTGGATGATATTGTGGCATAGCATTATTAGATCTCAAATTTTCAATTTGCATATTAAAAATACTTGAATTAGTAGTTTCATTCACCAGATTGCCTTTATCCTTCCTCTGTCTTGAATTTTGGGAAAAATCACTTTCAAAATCTGCCATTAATAAAAGATAAAAGATGTTTTTAACAAACAGGTGCTAGAAAATGATAAAATATATATTGATGCCTTTATAATAGATATGGTAAAAATGTGAGAAGATTCAAATTTTATCATCATTAGCTGGAGCACAATTTAAATTAGGCAGTGTATCTTGCCTGAAATCTGTAATCTCATTAATTAATTTGTCTTTTGCCTTTTTTTGCTTTGTGGACAAACAACTTTCAAAATCTATCATTGCCGAATTAAGATTTTCAAATAAACATAAAATCTAGATTTTTGAAATAAATCTAAATAGTAATTTGATACAAACTTAAAATTTTTTCCTAAAAAAAAGACTAACCATTGTTCAAATCTCGTAGAGGAAGGGACATTGAATAATGTGTGTGAGGTTTTAATGAAGAAACCTTTTCAAGTCTCATCATTGGTACACTGATTGATGGTGTACAATTTTGATATGACGAAACTGGCACTACAACTTGTCCCTTTGTTTTATCTCCATCAGCTATATGAATTTTAGACATTCTAATACCACTACTCAATTCCGAGTTACTGAAATTTTCTTGCAATGTTTCCAGACATACAGTTCTATCAATTGACATATTTGCGCTTTACACAATCTTTTGTTTTCTCCGTCCATTGACATTATCGCTTAGAAAACACCTCTTATTTCTCAATTGAGGTACTATTTCGGTATATGTTCAATTGAGGTAAGTATATTATACAGGTAGAATGATACAAAAGAACATAACAATATCATACATATTGAAATTGACCATTTGTTATATATCACATAGAGGCCAAGGAACTCTTTCCTGTAGTTGAATAACATTTACTCCATCATATGTTGGGTCAATATTCTCTGTAAAGAAAATGACATCATTTTAAAAATAAGATAGACAAAGAGGGAATAATTTGAAATTTTAATGTATAATCACTACTTACAATACCTATTTCTAGGGATGGACATGGTACGGTAAATACCGAATACCAGATTGAAACAGAAATTTTTTATACCGCGGTATGGATGTTATGGTATTTGGTAGGAATTTTAAATTATTTTGGTATTTGGTATTTATGTAATAAATACCGAAATACCGTATACCGCACTGAAGTTTTTTAATAACATATGTAACCCATATATATATTATGTTTAAGATTATTAAATATATTTATATATCATCCATTAGCCAATTGAACACAAAAGTAGCTTTTATTCAGAAATAAATTTTTTGGAAAGCTTATTATTTAGGAATACTATGCTTAAGTTTAGGTACTATTGTTCAGAGTTTGCATCTCGAACTATTCAATCGTGATTGAAATATTATTTTTGTGTAATTGATTAACAAAGATAGTTGTTAGCCTAACATGATTGAGACATTTTTAAAATTTAAAGTTATAGTTTTTTTATATGAATATATGTAATTAGAAATCAAATAAAGTATGGTTACCGAATTACCATACCGTAAAATACCAAAATCGAATTTAAAAATAATGAACCATACCGAACTAATTTGGTATGGTAATGGTATTATTTTTTTAGATATCAAAAATTGAAGTTACCGTACCAAAGTTTAAAATACCGTACCGTACCGTACCATGCCCACTCCTACCTATTTTATTCGATGAGCATTTAGGCCGTTTTTGATTTCGTAAGGTTCTTCTATTTAGCATCGCTAATTTTGCCTCTTTATTTTCCATTTGTATGCCTTCCTGAATTTGAATTTCTTATGAGTATTTACCAGTCAGTTGAATAAGAGAAGAGAGAGAAAATGGCTGAAGAGGAGAGAGAGAGCAGCCACTCTTTTTTTTGTTATACATATAAAACAAATATTATTTTTTTTAATTTTATTCATGAATAATTTTATTTCATCTTGAGAGTTTTGGCATTTTTATTCTTTATATTATTTTTATATTTTTAATTTTTTTACTGGCAAAGTCCTTAATTTTTTTGTGTGCCCTGTTTTTCTTGATCTAATAATTTCTTTTTCTTTTCTTTTTAACTTTGTTCTTTTGTTGTATTTTGTAGTTAATATGTAAGTGCATTACTCATGCTTTATATTGTCTTTTTTAGTATAATATTCCTATGGACAATAGCATGAATTCAAGGGAACGGTTGGAATGCTAGAAATAAAACATTGGATAAGTTCAAATCAATTGCTGACTACCTAACCTATTTTGGTGACATATTATTTTTAAGGAGAATTATTCTTTGTAATTGAACCTCAATGGTTGTTTGGTAGTTGATTTGGAAGTGAATCATGTGTGCCAAGTATGGGGATTACTTTGGAATATAGATATTTAGGTTATCCAGGTTGGTGGCTATTACTATCTCAGGCTTTGAGGCTTTAAATCTATATATATAGACAAATATGGACCTTGATTTACTTACTCCACATTAGTTTTTGATGTAGAAATGAGTTCTCTTTTTTCTGTTGTTTGCATTCTGGTGCTGAATACTAATTTGATTCTTTGTCAGAGGCATATCCTGATGTTATACCCGCTAATGGAATAGCTACAAAAGAGATATATGAAAATGGCCTTTCTTACCTCAAGAAAAAGGTAGCCTATTCCCAACATTACATTTTTCACACGATGAATGTAATGTTCGTTATATTAGTTTTTTTTGTTTCATTTATGAGATTGTGATACTCATGTTAACTTGTATTCTACAAGTTGATACTGGAGCTTATCTTATTATAACTTGGCTCTTCTATGATACTGATATTTTCCTTAAATTTGTCAATGATTGCCGCCAAATTAAAATTAATTGGCCCATTGTTCCAGGTATCATGCCCATTGAATTATAAGGGCTTCTTACGCATGACTGGATTTTCCAAGACTAAGGTATCCCCATATTTTGGAGTACAGACTTTTTCTCGTCGTTTATTTGTATGTTTGCTTGTATACTGATGTATCACTTCACTACTATTAGTAATGCATGGTAACCCTTAAAATATTGATATGTTATATTACCTAAAGTTCAGTTAAGTACCATAAAATATTGATATGTTATAAGGAATTATGCGTGTCAAGTATGAGGATTATTTTGGAATAACTGTTTTAGGTTATCCAGGTTGGTGGCTATTATTATCTAGGGTTTTAAGGCTTTGAATTATTTATATAGACAAAGATGGACCATGATTTACTTATTCCACATTAGTTTTTGATGCAGAAATGAGTTTTTTTTTCCTGTTGTTTGTGTGCTGGTACTGAATACTAATTTGGTTCTTTGTCAAAGGTATATCCTGATGTTATACCTGCTAATGGACTAACTACAAAAGAGATATATGAAAATGACCTTGCTTACCTCAAGAAAAAGACAGCCATTCCCGGCATTACATTTTTCGTACGATGAATGTAATGTTCGTTGTATTAATTTCAGTTTGTTTCATTTATGAGATTGTGATGCTCATTTTGCGAGTATTCTACAAGTTGGTGCTGGAGCTGATCTTATTATAACTCAACTCTTCTATGATACTAATATTTTTTCTCAAATTTGTCAATGATTGCCGCCAAATTAAAATTAATTTTCCCATTGTTCCGAGTACAATACCCATTAACAATTATAAGGGTTTCTTGCATATGATTGGATTTTGCAAGACTAAAGTATCCACATATTTTGGAGTACAGACTTTTCCTCATTGTTTATTTGTATGTTTGCTTGTATATTAATTTATCACTTTACTGCTATTGGTAATGCATGGTAACCCCTAAAATATTGATATGTTATATTGCCTGAAGTTCAGTTAAGTACCATAAAGTCAGCGCCTTCTTATATTCAGCCTTAATGTTATGCTTTCTCAATTTTGTGTATGTGTGCTTAAGTCTTCCTCAATCACTAATTATTGTTCCCTTTTTCATGAATGGACGCAACCACTCTGTATTATTTCCTTGTATGAATAGAGCATTAGTTGATTATAATAAATGTCCCCTATATGTGATCTTGACAACAAATTAACACTTGAAAACTTCTTAAATTAATGTTTTTCTGTATGTATCAACTACGTACAGGAACAAGAATCTTATTGAAAGAGTTTTAAGAGCTAGACTTATTTATGAGAGCCTAAATATGAACAGAACTGTAAGCTTTGAGTACATGAATCATCAATTGGTGTGGAATGAATTCTCAGTAATCATCTTTCCATCGTCATTATCTTTCAAAAGTTGTATGCCTTTTCACCAAGTATTAAAGAAGACTCATTGAGAAATTTCAAAATTGTTTCCATTGATAACAATATAGAGTATTACATGTTTTTAAGCTGTTTTACATGCTACCAGAGGCTAACAGAATCCTATATTCATCCTACATATGCATGCCTTATTTTTTTTTTTAGGTTGAACTAAGTTCATCTCACAAAGAAGAGTGATTGAGAGAATCTGAGGTGGCAATTTATACTTGGCAAGAAAAATTAACTGACCTGTATTTTGGAGGGGTAACACACAGTAATCTCAAGTTTGCAGCCATGGCGATGTCTTCATTCCCTTTATTTTTTGAACACATCAGAGCTTAAATTTTACTCTTGTAGCTCTTCTTTAGAAATGGTTGTTACCTATTGTATTGTATTGATATTCTAAAAGGGTGTCTCAAGTTGGGAATTTTTCAGGTGAGATTCAAGTATTTCCCTCAAAAACGTATTAGCCTAGAAAGAGAAATGAGGTGAATGGAGAGAAGGGGTTTTCAGTTAAGGGTGGTTGCTCCTCTCTATTGTGCTAATGATTTTCTTTTTAGAAACTAAAGCAACATCCCTTGTTCATGAAATAGACAAATAACACTGGTTAACAGCTATGACAATTGAAATATATGCATGGATTTTCTTCAATATATGGCTTAAGCTATAGATCTCACTGTACATGTATCTTTTTCCACCTTTTTGAGTAATTGTACAAAAAAGGTTGTGATGATAATGTTTTACTTTTTGTGCTAACAAAATTGAGCATTGAGGATAGTCTGGCTCATATATTGGTGTGGCATGTCCCAGGATTGCCTGCAACTGAGGCCTCCTCTTTTGCATACAACAGGTGATTTTTCTCCCATGGTGTGGTTGATTTTGCAAATGGTAATTGAAGTTCTTGAATTTATTTGCATGATACCAACAAAAGGTTAATCTTTCGAGGGATATTCGCAGCATCCGAGAGCTTGAACTTGTAAGTTTAATATTTATTTCTTTCAAACTATAATGTTAAGTCTATATTATTGTTCTTGGTATCCATTATTCGGGAAACTGGTACTGAACCATGGGGTTTGCAACAATGGCATTGTCTTCATTCTCTTTATTTTTTCAACACATCGGAGCTTAAATTTTACTCTTATTGCTCTTCTTTAGAAATGGTTGTTACCTATTGTATTGTATTATACTGTATTGACATTCTAAAAGGGTGTCTCAAATTGGGAATTTTTCAGGTGAGAGCCAAGAATTTTCCTACAAAAAGTATTAGACCGGAAGAAGAATTGAGGTGAATGGAAAGAAGGGGTTTTCTATAAGGGTGGTTGCTCCTCTCTATTGTGCCAATGATTTTCTTTTTAGTAACTAAAGCAATAGCCCTTATTCATGGAATAGACAAACAACATTGATCAACAGCTATGACAATTGAAACATACACATAAATTTTCTTCAATCTATGGCTTAAGCCATAGATCTCGCTGTATGTGTATCTTTTCCTCTTTTCTGAGTAATTTAATTTTTGCGCTAAAAAAATTGGGGATTGAGGATAGTCCAACCCGTATATTGGCATTGCATGTACCAGGATGGCCTGCAACTGAGGCCCCATAATTAAGATGCAACTGGTGATTTCACAGCCATGGTGTGGTTAATTTTTTAACTGCTAATTGAAGTTATTAAATTTATTTGCAGGATACCAACAAAAATTTTAATCTTCTGATGGATATTCACAACATTCGAGAGCTTGCACTTGTAATTTTAATAGTTGTTTCTTTCAAATGGTAATCTTAGTCTATATGACTATTCTTGGTATCCACCAGTCAAGCTAGGTTAATGGGTTGGAGAATTCATAATTATTTTCTCTGATAATTTACAGTATGATTATTGGTTATTAGAGAGAGGTATGTGTGAGAGAGTGGATTAGGGTAGAGGGTTAGTGGGTAGGAGTGTGTCCTGGCTAGCAGAAAGGTATGCTTTGTTTGCTACTGTGCATATAGTTGTAGTGTGATGCGTGTGTCTTGTAGTTTCTTGTTCGTGGTGTTGTGGTGATGTTTGGGATTTTTGGATAGATTGTGTATCGCCTTACTCTGTCGATGTCCTGTTTCTTTTATTCTCTATTGGTGTGTTATCACTTTTTGTTTGTTGTTTTTATGTTTTTCCTATACTATTATTTGTACTGACCCGGGTTCTAATGCTTATGTACTTTAGCTTTAAGTTGTAAGCTAGATGACATATATGATGAAAAAGCTTGTAGATTTCATTGGCACATTGCATTGTTGACAATATTATATTTTTTGATGATGTACCCTTCAGCACCGTCTTAGTTTTGACTGGTCTACTCATTAATAAAATAATTTACCTTATGAAAAAAATGCACATTGAATATGATTGACGTTTAAGATCTTAGTCTTAAACGATTGCTTAAATATGTGATGAAGCTCTTTCATGTTTGAATCAGTAAGTGAAATTTTACCGATGCATCAATTTTCAAACTGGAAAAAATCCTTCCTTCATACACAGATATCCTCTTGTGTTTACCTGATGGAGTATTGCACTCTATTTTCATCATTTACAAACTGTAAACTACGCCGGAGAGCTAAAGTGTTAAGGCAAATGTATTTCAAGTTATGTTGGAGCTATATTCTGCCTTCAAAGTACTCTGACATCTTTCCTCCAATGTATCAATAATGAAGCCTGGCTTTATCCCTATACCCTATTTTTTTTAAAATTTACAACGATGTTCATCTTGTGCACACCTTGACTATTCCACTGTTTTTGTTAATCTTCTGAAAGTCTGAAATGATTGGGCATTATTTGTGGACCCCTTACATAAGGGAAACCCAAGCAAGCTTATGCTGAAATGTTAATACCCTATTCTATCATATATTTTCACCGCGGGTTAAAAAGTTAGGCGTATGCATCTTTGACAATATCAATACCTTTTACATGCTTCCAGTTCATGATTTGAAACTTCTTATAAAATCTTTTTCAGTTCTCATGTTTCAATATGCAGTTGGATTATGTTCTTCTTCCGTTCTTTCTCTGATGATGATGTACTTGTAGGAACTAGTAAGATCAGGTTGTGCAAGGAGATCAACATATGTTTCTAATTCTGCTGCGAAGGTGTGAAATGTCTTGCTAGTTTGATGATCCTAAAGCATTGCTGGCTGCTGATTGATACCTTTTGCCCCCAAATTCTGATGTTTTGTAGGTTGTCGATGAACCTACTGGTTAGTAGATACTACATTCATGATTGAAGATTTGGAAATGGTAAAAAAACAATTTGGATTATGAAGTTTTAGATCTTCTGACGAATATTCACAGCATCTGAGAGCTTGAACTTGTAAGTTTAATATTTATTTCTTTCAAATGGTAATCTTAGTCTATATTACTGTTCTTGGTGTCCACTATCCGGGAGACTGATACTGAACCATGAGCTTTAAGTAGTGTCTTGGTTGAAAATTATCGCAATAAGACAGTATTGTTATTGAATAGAGAAAATATATCGTAATAAGTCAATATTAAAACATGAAAACTTGAATAACTTGTAATTGAAACCATCAAAATATTTAGTCCATAATAAAACTCAAATGCTGAAATTAAAATAGAAAATATGACATCCCACTAAATGTATCTTATTCAAGTCTCCTAAATGAGCCGAGACTTATATGATTTTCTCCTTTTTACAACTTTTTTGATCTTATTGCTTGAAAGTTGTGCCTTGGAATCATCATCAACTTTTACAACAGATGATTCACTCTCGGATATACTTCTCTTTGCTGGGGTATTTGAAATAGAGATCACATTTTTCTCAGCTACAAAATTCTAAAAATTTAGTTAAAAATTGGTGGAAATCAGTTATATTTATGAGTTTTACATCTATATATGTATATATAAATAAAATAAGTGCATGATATCACCGTTAATTCGTCATCTACAGATGCAACATGTTCATTGTTAAACTCTGGATACTATGTAAGAAAAATAATAATATCAACAACAATTTATATTTCAATGTAATAAATTTAAACATTAATAAAATAATTTAATTTTGTTAGAAATTCATGTGAATAATATAACATACAGTGCATGTATGTTCACTTGGTGGAGGACGATATTGGTTGATGAGCTTTTTATCATTACTAAATTTAAGAACAGTGTAAACCTCATCATGTTTGTCGATGTTGGATTTCTTGATGTCCACTTTAAATATAACTTGTCTATCGAAAATATAATCCAACTCCAATGGATATGATGGCACACCAACAACACCAACATTCTAAAATTAATGGTGATATTAGAAATGACATAATAAATAAAAAGATTCAAATATATATTTTTTTTACCTTGAGTAATTCTTTCATTAATTCATTGGCAGTCTTTCCTATAAGTTTCATTGTATGTTGATCCTAAAGCAACAAAGAAATAAAGTTGGTGTCATCTGTTATTCTCATAAATAATTTATACCTGCAAGGCAATTTTTTTTTTTTAAATTTATATTTCATGTTGCAGTTATAATCAAATGTAACTATGATATTCATCATACCTGTGATTTGCAGACTTCTCAAGCATTTGACACGTTTTGCAGTAAAACATATTTCCAAGTTTTTCAACCTTCATGTTACAGTCCTTGCAACTCAGGTATGGCCACTTTTTTTATCAAGGTCTATGTGTATTATGGTCGCAACAACACAGAAGCTCCCTTCCTATATTTTATAAAAAATACCACAGTTAAAAAAATATTCACCTGTCAAAATATAAATTATTAATGAAATAGTGTTACTCACATTCATGCACTCAATTAATTGCTTGATAGTCTTAACTTCAATTGATCCAGAAGATAACTCATCTGCAATAGAAGAGTTATTTTGGGAGGACATTTGACTAATCCTCTCAGATTTATCTCAACGCACATCTTCCATTCTATATGTGTTGAAATTTGTTAAAATCTATATCCTATAATAAATTATCCAAGTTATGTTAAAGAAATTGACCATATGATTATATAAACCTGGAGATAAATTTGACGACTTCAGGCAGTTCTGGATTAATTCATAGTTTTGAAGCAGTCCAAGAATTGCGCACATAATATTTGCCTGCATTTGTGACTATATTTGTTATCACATGATGATAAATATATTCAATATAAATATTTCAAAGGTATAGAAAAAGTTGAAAGCCTTTAAATTTATGTTCCTGTACCAATTGCATCACCACAATGACAGGGTTATTGGTAGATCTCTCCAAGTGCGGACGATATTGAAGAACGAATTCCCCCCCAAAAGTAGCTTCAGTCATTTTATTCCTATTAAAAAATATATATAATTTAATAATATAAAAATTAGACAACTTCAAACATATCACCAACTCATATAATTATGCTTGTCGTCTTACTCGTAATCTTGTAGTTCCACATTCATGAAGACACTGGACTTATCGCTTTGTTTGTACTCTTGTACAGGTCCATAAGCAACGATCACTCCTAGTACATCTTTTCAAAGATAAAAGATAGTATGAGATAGAGTTAATGAAACATTCTAATTAATATACTTTTTGAAAAGAATAATTACCGAACAGTTTATTCTCATCAACATCGACTTGGTTGATCAAATCTTCAAATGGGCAAAAATTGAAGATTGTCTGATCAAACTGTGGATCGTCTATTTTCTGGATGCTTGTTCGGCGGGTAAACAATAATTTCATTGTGTGATTGTTGGTTTTAATTTTAGACTTGTTTGATACAACAATAAAATTTCTCATAAAATATAATCTGTGTTCCTGCATTTCCACGGTGAGCTTAGTGAAAATGGAGGTTCCAAAGGATGCCTGAATACGATCACCCTACAAACAAATAATAATCCATAGTTGAGTGTATTCTAAAGCAAATAAAATATTATAATAAAATATGCATAACATACGTATACCTTTCGTCTTGCAAAATTTTTTCTAAAGCTAACAACTTATCAGAATTTTCATGTTCAGAAATATACCACAATCGTACTATGCGAACTTTCAAGTTCCATTGCATCTTAGTATTTGATATCTCATGAATGAAGTTTATTTTAGTAGACATTTTTTACTGAATATTGACACTGTGTATTTCTTGGGATGAATTTGAAACTATCGGTGTATGTATTTATAGTGAGATTTTAGTTTTTAAATTATGATAAGCACTATTGAGATAACTACTAAACTCTAATATCAGGGAAAAAGATATGATCAAATTAAATTCAAATTTATTGTTGGATAGAACGTATTTTTAGTTGTTATAAAAGAGATTATGTGTAAACAGAACATCTCAGCAAATGAAAGACTTCAAAATGTATATTTTTTTATTTTTATTATTATTATTATTATTATTATTATTATTATTATTATTATTATTATTTATATTGGCAGTTTTTCATTTAATTTAACAACTGATGACATTTGAATTGCATAGTTGAGATAAAGATAAAGAGTTGGAATAGTTGGAATTAAAATTCAAATTCAAATGAAATTATGATAAACACTAAGAAATTGAGATAACCGTAAAACACTAAAATCAGGGAGAAAGTTATGAACAAACTAAATTCAAATTTATTGTTGGATATAACGTGTTTTTAGATCTTAGAAAAGAGGATCTGTTAAACAAAATATCTCAGCAAATTAAATTAAACAAAACGTGTTTTTTTAATTATTATTGTTATTATTATTGAAAATTTTTAATTTAATTTGACAATTGATGACATTTGAATTGCATAGTTGAGATAAAGATAAAGAGTTGGAATAGTTGTGTTAAAATTCAAATTCAAATGAAATTATGATAAACACTAAGTAATTGAGATAACAATAAAACGCTAAAATCTGGGAGAAAATTATGATAATCTAAATTCAAATTTATTGTTGGATAGAACGTGTTTTCAGATCTTAGAAAAGAGGATCTGTTAAACAAACATCTCAACAAATTAAATTCAACAAAATGTGTAATTTTTTAATTATTATTATTATTATTGTTATTTGTATTGGCAGTTTTTAATTTAATTTGACAATTGAATTGTCACATTGGCTTTTCATTTTTAATTCTGTGTAGAACATATATTTGTCGTGCTAATTATAAAATATTTGTTAATAAATTCAAATTCATTTTTTTGAGATAATACCCTATTACTCCCCTGAACTATACCCAAAATGGTTGTGACACACTTTAACTTAAAGGGGGACTATTACCCCCTAAACTAATTAAAAGTATAATTTTGACACCCTTAGTGCCTATGTGGCATAATTTTGACACCCTTAGTGCCTATGTGGCATAATTTTGACACCCTTAGTGCCTATGTGGCACACATGTGTGCCTACATGGACACTTCAGTGTGTTGTGCCACGTATGTGCCACGTAGGCACTAAGGGTGTCAAAATTACACTTTTAATTAGTTCAGGGGGGTAATAGGACCCCTTTTAAGTTGAGGTGTATCTCTACCATTTTGGGTACAGTTCAAGGGGGTAATTGGGTATTATCTCTTTTTTTACATTAATTGAATCCTAATAGTATTTCAAATATTATCATTAAGATGGTTAATAATTTTGAAATGATTTAGAAGCGGATTTTTTTCCTTTTAATGATAATCATATAGTTAAGATTAGATCAGCTAAAAGTATTGAAAATATCTTAACTGCTATTGATGATCAACTGTATTCAAGTACATGTAAGATTTAAAAGAATATGTTTTTGAATTAGTAGTAACTCATTTAGAATTCTTCTATTTATGGAATAGTAGGCTTAATATTTTTAATTCCAACTAATTATTATAGCTTTATTACAACACTTTTAAACTTGTCTTAAAAAATGCCACGTGGCTTCTCAGCAGTTCGCCACATGGCTTCTTCTGGTGCTTCATCTTCTGTTTTATAATATATATAGATGAAGAATGGGTGTACTACTATTTTGTCTTTTTGTGTAGTACACCTATCCTTCATTTATAAATAATTATATATTATTATTATTATATTATTATCCTTCATTTATTATTATTATTATTATTATTATTATTATTATTATTATTTTACTTTCTACTATATATAAGTGAAGGTTGGGGTGACTATCAAAGGTAGTTCAGTAATTTTAGTCACTCTAACCTTTATTTGTATATACTAGTAAATAAAATGGTTATACATGTATATAGTTTTTTCTTATATTTATTAGTTTTATCCTCATTTTTATTGTGCAATAAAATAGTTATACATGCATATTGCTTTTTCTTTATATTTATTTGTTTTCTTTTTGTGTAGTACACCAATCTTTCATTTATAAGTAATTACTACTTGTATATTCATTTAGTCACCCCAATCTTTACTTGTATATAGTAGAAAATAAAATGGTTACACATGCATATGATTTTTTTCCTTATATTTAGTAGTTTTGTCCTCATTTTTATTGTGCAATAAAATGGTTTCACTTGCATATTACTTTTTTCTTATATTTATTTGTTTTTCCTCGTGTATTATTTTAATAATATTTTTATTTAGACTTTTGTAATTGAATTATACATGATACTTATTTATATAAATGTTTTTTTGTTCATTATTAAATGACTATCAAGGGTATTTCGGTAATTTTATGGTGCAATAAATTGGTTACAAATGCATATTGCTTTTTCCTTATATTTATTAGTTTTGTCCTCATTTTTATGGTGCAATAAAATGGTTACACAAACATATTGGTTTTTTCTTATATTTATTAGTTTTGTCCTCATGTATTATTTTAGTAAAAATTTTATTTAGACCTTTGTAATTCAATTATACATGGTACTATTTTTGTATAAATATCTTTTTGTTCCTTATTAAATGACTACTAGGGTATTTCAATAATTTTATGGTGCAATAAAATAGTTACAGATGCATATTGCTTTTTCTTTATATTTATTAGTTTGGTCCTCATTTTTATGGTGCAATAAAATGATCACACATGCATATCTTTTTCTTATATTTATTAATTTTGTTCTCATGTATTATTTTAATAATATTTTTATTTAGACCTTTATAATTGAATTATACATGGTAGTAATTTTTTATAAATATTTTTTGGTTCCTTACTAAATTACTTATTTTTTATACCCCAAGGGTATTTATGTAATTTCATGGTGCAATAAAATGGTTACACATGCATATTGCTTTTTTCTTATATTTATTTATTTTGTCCTCATTTTTATGGTGCAATAAAATGGTTACCCATGCATTTTGGTGTTTTCTTATATTTATTAGTTTTGTCCTTATGTATTATTTTAATAATATTTTTATTTAGACCTTTGTAATTGAATTATACATGGTAGTAATTTTTTATAAATATCTTTTTATTTTCCTTATTAAATGACTACCAAGGGTATTTCGGTAATTTTATGATGCAATAAATATTTCAAAATCGACGTATGTCTCCTCAACTTATATATATGAAACTTTCAAATTAGATATACATCATGTACTTTTTCAGGACTGTCCAAATGAAAGATGTGTCACCAACTGTAGTTGCAACAATCTAACTAGATTTTTATCGACTTATATAATTACTTTTGTATTGGTTGGACCAGTCTAGCAAGCTCAATTTTGTTCCATACTGAATGTATATATTATGTTAACATTGGTTTATTGTACTACATTTTTTTTTGTTACTCTTATACTAAACAATTAAAATAATTAGGAAATAGTCTTTCCCAAAATTGAATCTCTTTTTTTCATTAGTGTTGCCAAAATGCTTGTGCCTTGCATGGACACGGGTATCTAGTGTATATATAAAGCAGCTGCCCACGTATTTTACATCAGGGGTCGTTTGGTATGTGAGATAATGGATAATAATCACGGAATAAAATTTGAAATTAATTTTATCTCATGTTTGGTTTGAGATATTAGTTAATTTGACGATTATTTTGCACCACCATCTGTACTAAAATGATGAGATTACTATATATCGCATATATATTAATTCCATCGGGTATCCAACCCCATGAAATGTTTTTGCTTATACCATTCCATCTATCTATTGACCCCTAACTGCCCTATTTAGGAAATGATTAAGATACCCTTCTTAGGATTTTGGAAGATTCCCCCCCCCCCCCCCCCCCCCAAAAAAAAAAGGAAAAAGTTGCCAAAAAAATGTTTATACTTTGACGAAATTTGCTCCTGAACTTTGCGGGGGTCCTATGACCCCCTAGATTATTTTTTACCGTATTTAACTGGCATATATTTGACACTTGGACCACTGCATTATTTCACGCACATTGAGCGCGTACAAAAAAATATTCACACATTTTTTCAAAAAAGAAAAGAAAAAAACTCATGCAGTGTTTATAAACTAAGTCCTATTGCTTTTAGTAACGAAAACAAAGTCGATATATATATCTAGAACACCCTATAAAGTACAGGTAAAAGTTCAAAATGTTTAGGAAATTATGGAAGAATCAACCGAATTGACGAGCCTCGATCATTGCTAGCTAGTCCCAAAATAAAAGCAACAAAAACGTTGAACTAATGAGAGTGCATGCATAAACATTACACACTATGTATATATGTGGTATGTCCAACAATATAAGGATCACCACACTTGTCACTTACCGTATGCAACGTTTCCCTTCTCCAACAGCATATATTCTTTTGTCTTTGATCTGCTAATTCCCTTTGTTGCATCTCAGCAATAAATCAAACATAAAGAAATGCGGTAAATATGCTGAAAAGGCGCCCTTTAATTTCTCCAGGGCGAAATCATCAACAAGAATTATCTACTGAGAATCATTTGATTCGTACGTGTAGGGGAAAAATCGCTGTTCGACAAAGAAAATGTGCTAAAAGAAACAAATGATTATATTTAACAATTGCTTTATGGGCTAAATTGTGCAAGTGTCTCTAGTTACCTTCCATCACACTTCCATTTAGAGGTGGGAACACAACTGAGGTTGTTGTTATCTTCAGTGTTTTCGGGTACACAAATCTGTATTTAGGCACTTCAACACAAGTTTAAGTCTAAAAACAAGAATACCTATGAAGTAACACAACACCTTCAACACAAGATTAAAAATAATCTATCCAAGAAGTGTGTTGTAGTTTCAGAAATAAGATAAAACAGAAATTTAAAGTCAAGTCCCCCGACTTCACGGAGTGTCCTTGAGGAATAATTCCCCTAACTGTACCCGAGGTTATGAAATTTTACCCAAGGATAAAATGACTTTTAATCCAACAATAGCGGTACCTCAAATTATTGGATTCGTCGAACTCACTCAACGACTAATGATCACACTGAGTTTTTGTAGAGAAGAAGAGTGTTTTTGCCGTTGAAAATCATGTTAATACCTGAAGAATATGTCAGGTATTTATAGCCTTAAAGTGTCCCTTCGAAAAGGAAGCATTGGTTCAAGAAAAAGACACATTTTCAGTACAGTCACGTCACCTGTGCCCAGTCTGTGCTAGAATTGCGCCCGATCTGCGATCGCAGGTGACACTATCAAATTCCAGTAGCTATCTGTGCTACACCTGCACTGGACCTATGTGCGCACAGGTCACTTATTTACGTGTAACAGTGCGCTTTTTACCTCGAAGGGTCGCATCCTTTAGAGGTACGTTGTGCATGTGTTTGCATGGCATTCGAAATGTACCCGCACATGGAGAAAAATATTTCTATCAAATTCTTTGGATTAAAATTTCACCTGTTCATCAAGTTTCGAATAAATTTTATTCAAAAAGATAGATCTCATCGATTGATCATTTGACAAATCCAAATCCAAATACAAATTCAAATTCAAATCCGAAACTGAGCCGAGCGAGCGACGACGACGAAGAAGCGAGGAACCACCTTGTTCTTGCTTCACCATCCAAGTGGAGATGTGTTTCTCAATACAAACACATTAAAGTTTTTTTCTCCCGCCAATGTGGGAGAATTTAGTAAGCTTTCCTATTTGAGCACACTTTTCATTTTTAGTGTGGACTCAATTTTCCTTCACTATTTTTCCTCTATTTTTCATTCACACATACACCTTGAACCCAATAATCCCCCACATGAATGGGTAATGACTATCTTTTGAAGAATTTACGGACAAGAACATGATAATTTAGCAAAGACTGATTGCATCTGGATAAGTGGGTTTCTCTTTGAACTTTCCATAGTGAACATGCATCAGATGCACTCGATCAATCGGTAGATTTGATATCTTTGAACCGTCGAGCTTAAATGTACACCTAGACAACACATGTCATACAAACAACCTTTTACCATTTATAATTCTCACAGTTTTATTCATTACAGCCATAAACACATCCTGGTTTCATGAGAGCTTAGAGAATAGGCCTTTACTAACATTCTCCTTGAAGTAGCTTTCACTTTGCCCTCACATAGGTGATTTCTAAATGTTCAATTCTATAGATTAAACTCTTTGGTCAAAGCATCCAATGTTAGTTCATCATTAAAAGACTTTTCACCTTAAGTCTTATCCTTGTTTACTAAACATTGTCTATATCATAAGAATGGGTTGGTATATTGACAATATTGAACCTTTCAGACACAACTTTGTTTGATCTCCTTGAACCTAGCTCTTGGGATCTCCAGTCTGCTAGGTAAAGTTACCGTCATGCTAGCTTGTCTTATGTCTTAAACCTATTCCCTTGGATATTCTTTCAACTCTTTCTCTAGATAGGCCTTTTGTAAGTGGATCTGACATATTATCCTTTGACTTTACATAGTTAACAGTGATAATTCCACTAGAGAGAAGTTCTCTAACGGTATATGTCTCCGTCTTATGTGACGAGATTTATCATTGTACATCATGCTCCCTTCCCTACCTCTTGCCGCTTGGCTATCACAGTGTATACATACTGGTGCCACTGGTTTGGGCCAATAAGGAATATCTTCCAAGAAATTTTGAAGCCATTCTGCTTATTCACCGGCTTTATCCAATGCGATAAATTGAGATTCCATTATAGAGCGAGCAATACATGTCTATTTGTATGACTTCCAAGAGACCGCTCCTCCACCGATAGTATATACATATCCACTTATGGATTTTACTTCATTCGATCCGATGATCTAATTTGCATCACTATATCCTTCAAGTATTGTGGGATATTTATTATAATGCAAAGCATAGTCTTGAGTGTATTTAAGATACCCCAAAACTCTTTTCATTGCCATCCAATGAGTTTTATTAGGATTACTCATGTACCGACTCAACTTAGTAATAGCACATGCTATGTCTGGTCGTGTACAATTGATTTTATACATTAAACATCCCAATACTCTTGCGTACTCCAATTGTGAGTCACTTTCTCCTTCATTCTTTCAAAGGGTGAAGCTCACATCCAATGGAGTCTTGGCAATACCAAATTTCATATACTTGAATTTGTCAAGTACTTTTTCGATGTAGAGAGACTATGACAATGTTAATCCTTAGGTAGTTTTATGGATTCTTTTTCCTAAGATCATATCCGTAGCTCCAAGGTCTTTTATATAAACTTGCTCTCAAGCATTTATGTCCGAAATGTCTCTACTGATGATCAACATATCATCCACATACAAACAAACAATGAGTTGGTGATTTGGAGTGTCTTTAATGTAAAAACATTTATCACATTCATTAATCTTGAACCCGTTTGCCAATATGGTTTGGTCAAACTTTGCATGCCATTTTTTAGGTTCTTGTTTTAGTCTATAAAGTAACTTAACAAGTTTACACACTTTATTTTTTTTTAGGAACTACAAAATTCTCAGGCTGTTCCATGTAGATTTCTTCCTCTAATTCTCCATTTAGAAATGTTGTTTTCACATCCATTTGATGGATTTCAAGACCATATACCACTGCCAAGGCAATTAACATCCGAATTAACGTTATCCTCATTACAGGTGAGTATGTATCAAAGTAATCAAGGCTTTATTTCTGTTTGAAACCTTTTACTACAAGTCTTGACTTGTATTTGTCAATAGTACCATCAACTTTCATTTTTTTTTTTGAAGATTCATTTAGAACCTAAAGGTTTGTTTCCTGGTGGAAGATCAACCAAATCCCATGTATGGTTGCTTAAGATTGAATCAATCTCACTATTGACTGCCTCTTTCCAAAAGGATGAGTCCAAATATGTCATCGCTTCTTTAAATGTTTAAGGCTAATTTTCTAAGAGAAATATTACAAAATCCGATCCAAATGAAGTTGACGTTATTTGACGTGTACTACGTCTTGGATTCTTATTATTATGTACATCCTCACTTGGTTTATTTCGAGGTCGTTTAAACCCCCCACTAGACTGTTCATGTCTAGTTTTATACGGATAAATGTGTTCAAATAATTCAGCATTATCTGATTCAATTACCTTATTTTTATTGATATTCGAATGTTCGAATTTATTAACTAAAAACCGACATGCTTTGCTACTTTTAGAATATCCTATGAACACGCAGTCCATCGTCTTAGATCCTTTCCTTACTCTTTTAAGCACAGGAACTTGGACCTTCGCTAGACACCCCCACACTTTGAAATATTTCAAGTTAGGTTTTCTTTCTTTCCATTATTCATATGGAATTGATTGTCTCTTACAATGGGAAACTCTATTGAGTATTCAGTTAGCCGTAAGAATTGCTTCCCCCCACAAGTTTTGTGGTAAACTTGAACTTATTAGTAAGACATTCATCATTTTTTTCAAGGTTCAGTTTTTCCTTTCCACAATTCCATTAGATTAAGGTGAATATTGGGCTGTAGTTTGATGGACAATTCCATTCTCTATACATATTTGTGCAAAGAGAGATTCATATTCTCCGCCCCTATCACTTTTTATTATTTTGATCTTTTTCTCTAACTGATTTTCAACTTCAATTTTATATTGCCTAAACACATTTATTGCTTCATCCTTACTATTTATAAGATATAATAACAGTATCTAGTGTAATCGTCAGTAAAAGTTATAAAATACTTTTTTCCACCATGCGATGGTGTTGACTTCATATCACAAATATCAGTGTGGATTAAGTCTAAGGGATTGGAATTCCTTTCAACGGACTTATACGGATGCTTTCCATACTTTGATTCCTCACACATTTCACATTTATATTTATTGCACTTAAAGTTTGGCAAAACTTCTAAGTTAATTAGTTTTCGCAATGTTTTGTAATTGACATGACCTAATCGTTCATGCCACAAATCATAAGACTCAAGCAAGTAAGAAGAAGCTGAACTTTTATTGACATCAACATTCAATACATTCATTTGAATAAGCCCTCATTGAGGTGGCCTTTTCCTACATACACTTCTCCTTTAATAAGTATAATTTTTTTTAAAAACAAATACATATTTGAATCTTTTCTTGTCAAGAAGTGATATAGAAATCAAGTTCTTTCGTAACTCCTATAAATACAGGACATTGTTCAAAGTCAACACTTTACCTGATGTCATTTTCAGGCAAACCTTTCCCGTTCCTTCAACTTTAGCAGTTGCGGAGTTAGCCATATATATATTATCCTTGCCTTGAGCCAGAGAAAAAATGGTAAATAACTCCTTATTAGCACAAATATGACGGGTGGCATCGGAATCCATCCATCATTCTCGAGGATTTTCCACCAAGTTGCATTCGGACAGCATGGCACACAAATCGTCCGTTTCTTTCTTGGACTCAGCCATATTTGCTTGGTCCTTTTTCTTGCCTTTCTTTGGGGAACAATAATTCATAGACTTGTGGCCAATCTTGCCATAGTTAAAGCACCTTCCCTTGTTTTTTTTTTTGGTTTTATTGCTTTCATGTCCAGCTTTCTTCCATTTTTGGAGTTGTTTTGGTCATCTTCTATAATATTTGCTCCACTTATTGTAGAATTTCCCTTCGACCTTCTTTTTGTGGATCTATTATATTCTTCAATATGTAATAATATTATAAGATCTTCTACTGACATCTTCTTTCGCTTGTATTTCAAGTAGTTCTTGAAGTCCTTCCACATAGGTGGTAACTTCTCAATAATTTCTGCGACTTGAAATTCCCCATTCACGATCAAACCTACAATTAAGTTCATATGAATATTAAGAATATTTTTAATAAATTTTTCTTAGGTATTCCTCAAAATCATACCTTTCACGAGGAGATTATAGATGATTACTTGCAGTTCCTAGATTTGTGCGACAACAAACTTGCTGTCAATCATTTTAAACTCTAGAAATCTTACAACAAAGAACTTTTTAGTTCCCGTATCCTCAGTCTTATACTTCTTTTCCAGCGCTCCCATAACTCCTTTGCCGTTTTTATCCCACTATACACATTGTATAGTGATACAAGCATAAAACGCACAAGGATTTCAAGGTCTTGTCAAAGGTTCAAGCTTCCAATTGTCAAAGGATCAAGCCTCGGATTTGTAAGTTCTTGCAAACCTTTTGGAACCATTACAAAGCGTTGTCCAAATTGAAGAGAGAAAGAGGGATTTTTACATCACATAGGTGCCTCAACTAAGGGCATTGTGTTCTTTTTAGACCTCTCTTTTACACTCCAAAGGAGCACCGCACCCTTCATTAAGGGCATTTTAGTTATTATTATGTAATAGTCTAAATAGACCTTTTAACTTCTATTTTTCATTTATTTTGATGATTTGATTGAGTGAAACTCAAATTGTATTTTCTTTCCTTTCATTTATTTTGATGAATTAATTGAGTGAAACTCAAATTGTATTTTCTTTCCTTAGTGTAGGGCTTGGAAAATCCATCTTAGTGTAGGTCTTGGAAAATACATTGAAACTAGGGTCACATTGAGTGTGGAATTACTTTTGTTGATATTTTGGCAAAAAAGGTTGGGTGCTTGTGGAGTTGATCCCTTTGTGTCCACCTAAGAGTGTGGTGTTATCCTCAATTGGTGTTGTGTGTCTTGGTGTTTGATACACACCTTGGTGCTATTCATTGGTGTAGGTGTATGTCTCACTATCTATCCTTTATGTTTATGCAATTTTCTCTTCTTTTGGTTTGAATTCGTGTGTTCTCTTCTTCATCTACTCTTTATCTAGTTGCTATTTTCAATTCTTAGTGTTAGATTGTTTTCATTTAGTTGCTGATTTTCATGTTTCTGGGTTAGTACCTTATCATTTGGTATCAAGAGCCATGTATTAGAGTTGTTCCTACAACTCTAAGCCTTGGATCTAAGAAAATCTCCACAAAAAAGAGTCTAGAGTCAAAAAAATACAAAACAAATTGTTGAGTCTTGTGCTTGTATGGTAGATCCGAATTTTAAAAGTTAGATCTACAAAATTTTGTGTTGTTTTGTTGGTTTCAAGTGCTAGATCCTTGTTCCCTAGCACTTAAGGAGTCTAGATCTACTTTTGGAACAAGATTTGGTTGTGTTTGAGCTAGATCCACCATTGTTGTGCCTTATTTGAAGCTTTTGGAGGTGAGATTTGTGTGGGTTTTGTCATAATTGGATGTTTTATGGCTGATTCTGTGTTGGTTGTGCTTGTCTTGGCAAAGAGAACCTAGATCTAAAAGAAAAATTAAATTTGGGGTTCATTTGCCTAGTGGTCAAACCTTGGTCAACTCTTGAATATTCATCTTGTTCATCCATTATCTTCAAATCTTGTTGAAGAAGAATATTCAAGTGGCTTGTTTGATCCAAAAAGGGGGAAGAAAGAGAGTGTATTAATTGTTTGTACAAGAATTTTCCCTAGCATATTTTAAGTCTTCCAAAAAAGAAGAGGGGACAAGTGGACAAGTAAGTACAATTGAACTACACTTGAGGGGACCAATTGTTTTCAAATTCAAATTGAAGCTTGAAGGGCTCCAAAAACTCCAAATTCCCCCAATTTCATTCATTCTTCTTCCCTAAAGTGTGTTTGGCCGAAACAAAAATTTGGGGATTAAAAAATTTTAAAAAGTGACGTCCAACCACAAGTTGCCACGTCATCATTTTTAGGTACAACCAAATTGAGTTCTAAATGAGTAGTCTAAGTTTCAATTTATTGTTTCTAGTTTCTTTTGTGTTAATTCTATCACTAATTAGCAAACTAGTAAATACCTACTAGGTTGATAATTAGTTTAGAGTCCTTTTGTTTTGTGTCATCATTCTTTGTGTGCTTTGTTCATTTTGTAATTCATAGTATCTTGTTGGTTCAAGTCCAAAAGCTATTTTTCTTTGAGTCATCTCAAACAAAAATCGATTCCGGGCCAAATTAGAATCATCCCTTACTCACTTGCCAAGTATATGCCAAATTATCAATACCTATGAAACCAAGTATGAGGTAAGAATCAAGTGTGAGAGTGGTGAGGATTATTTGAACTAACTTGTTTGTTCGTTTTGTAGGTTTTACTTATTTCTTTAGGTACACTTGACCATGGATCCCAAAGGTTCACACTGCCAAACCTTGGATAACAACATTCTTGGAACAATCATGGCCGGATTTGAGGCTCTTGGCCGAAAGGTGGACATGGTGCAAACTGAAATAACATCAATGAAAAGTGATTTGGCTTCTGTTTTGCAGAAATTTTGACTTTTTGAAGAGTCGTCACTTAATTTTGAAAAGGAATTAAGAAACCTGTAGAGAGTTACTTCAAATGATTCAAAATAGAAAAATCATTTTATGTTAGAGATTCTAGATAAGCGGTTCCTATTAACGTTTTAGGAAGGTATTAGGCACCTAAAACGTTCGCTAACTTGCGGTTATCCGGACTGTTTGAAAACATCTTTTGATTAACTTCTGAAAAGATTAATTTGTTAAAATAGTAATTTGATTTTAAAAAAAAACAGATTTGTGAAAAATAGATTTAGGCGACTTAGTAGGGATTTTAACTAAGTCTAAACAAAACTAATAAACAAATAAACACATAAAAAGGGAAGGGGGGAGAAAGTAAAGGATTTAGGCCATTGATCCCAAATCAACGAAACCTGTCCTAGTCTAGTTGAGATTCCGACTCATTTCACCTGTCCTAAACTATTTTTCGAGCCTTTGGCTAGAGTTTTTCTCCACCTATATTAAATACAACTTTGGCTTCGAGGCCGAAATGAATGAATAAATAAATGAATAAATGAATAAATAAAAAGAAGACAATAACAAAAATTGAGACTTTTCAAGTCTCTTAATGACCTCATCAATGGGTTTTGACCCATTTTCCTTCTTCGTCTATCTTCTAGCACCCGTACACCATGTAGTAGACCTCAGATTTAAACTTCGAACTTGACTCGAAGGGGTAGACCTCATTGGCCCATTACGAAATGCAAGAGGAGAGAAATCCATTTGGACTCGAGACATTTTTTTTGCATGAAAGAAAAGATAAAGAAATTAATATACTTTCAAGACATAAAAGTGACATATTTCAAAGCAAAAGAAAATATCAAGAACCAATTTTGAATGATAATGATAAGCACATTTGCACAAGAATGACAGTCAACAAATAAAATGCAAAACAAAGACACCCACTTACATGCCTCATGATTTATGTTCATACAAGAATGAATAAAGGTACAAGGAAGAAGGCCATATTCAATGAATTAATGCAAGAAACAAACAAAGTAAGCTTGCGAAAGTAAAGGGATGAGGCAACAGGGAAAATACTCATGACTTCTAAAATTGAACAAACATAGATACTAATCCATATAACAAAAGAAAATAAAGGTTAACTTTTCAAGCAAGAGAATCTTTAAATTTCAATTAAGGTGACATTAACGAAAATTCATAAATCTAAATTATAACCAAAACTTTATGAGAAAAAACGTGTAATGACCTATGGTTTATATTTCTAAGACATCGTTGATTCTCCTTTGATATTATGAATCAATGAGAGACACGAATCAAGTCTTTACACTCACAAAGAGCACATATAACAATCCAGAGGGCGCAAGAAAATTAGAATAAAGTTTAGCATTTCTAAAAGTGAAATATTGTTTCACAATCATACTATGCATGACTCAAAAATATCTAAATAATTCTATTTAGCCACAAAAATTCAAACTTTCTCATCATTTTGACAAATTTGAAAACATGTGAAAAAGAGGAATAAACATCGTGGATGAAAAATAAAGCTAGCACTTGATCTCTTATATGAAGATTTTGGAGATCTCTTAAAATAATTAACAAGTAAATGAAAAATTCTTGATTTAATCAATTACTATTTTTATTAAGGCAAAACAAACAATAGTAACTATTTTTTCAACATAAAAGAAACAACTTTACAGCTAAAACAAACATATGCGCCCACAATAAATTTAAACAAGACATGAGTTTGTCTTTTGAGCAAAAATAAAAACTTTATACATGACAATCAAAGAATAAAGTCAAAAGGCAAAACAATCAATATTAACCATTCTTTTCAACATAAAGAAAATAACTTTACATGCTAAAAACAAACATATCTACCAACAATTAGTTTAAACAAGACATGAGTATGACTTTCCAAGTAAAGATCTAAACTTTATCCAAAATAATCAAAGAATAAGGTCAAAAGGCAAAACAATCAATATTAACTATTCTTTTCAAAATAAAGAAAATAACTTTACATGCTAAAAATAAACATATTCAACAATAATAAGTTTAAACAAGACATGATTATGTTTTTCAAGCAAATATCTAAACTTTATCCAAAATAATCAAAGAATAAGGTGAAAAGGCGAAACATTCAACATTAACTATTCTTTTCAACATAAAGAAAATAACTTTATGTGCCAAAAACAAATATATCCAACAACAATGAGTTTAAACAAAACATAAATATATCTTTTAAGCAATGATTGAAACTTTATCCAAGATAATCGAAGAATAAAGTAAATAAAAAGACACATACAACTATTGTTAGCTCATTTTTATATCATGAACATGAAAATAATTAGAATATCGATACCACAACATCCTAGGGCCTTTAAGGCCATCTACAACATACAATCCCAGTAAACAAAATTATATCTACGAACTATGAAGAAGAAAAAAGATGAAAAAGAAAACGATAATAAAAACTAAAAAAAAAAAAGATGTGTTTACCTTTTTGGGGGCAGCAAAACGAGACTACGAGCTTTGTCGGAATCAACCACCACCAAAAAAACGTCGCCGAGAACTTGAAATTTTTTATTAGCCGACCAACTCTATGAAACAAAAATTTTTACTAAATAAAAATAACTATTTTGCTCAAAAAGGATTTTTTCACCTTTCTAGCCTCTTTTTTTTTTCTTCCCTTTTTCTCTTTTTTATCAAAGTAGTGGTAGTATTTATAGGAGAGAATGAGATTTTTTTTTCTCTCTTCCACCAATGTGGGAGAAAAGTATTTATAGGAAAGGATGAAGATTTATTTTTTGTCATTCACCAATATGGGAGAAAAAACAATTAAGGGTGTTTTTGAAATTTTAAAATTGAAGATAAGGTGAGGTGGAAGATAATGTGGTGAAAAGTTGTACAATGTAGTACAAATTTTGAATTTTAAAATTGGGAAACGACAAAGTTGGGAGAAAATAGTACAATGTAGTACAATTTAATTTTTTTTTGTGGAATTAGGTAGAAGTTATGAGAGTTTTTGAGAATTTTGGGGTTATTTATAATATAACCCCAATTGAGATTTAAAATTTAGCCATATTTATTTAATTTTGACCAAATTAGAAATCAATTGACGGATTGCATTACAATTATGGCCAATTTGATTTCAATTATGGACAAATCTAATAAATTGGCTAAATTAAATTGAAATTCGATGTGAATTAATACTTTCTTTAATCTCGGGCTTCTTGATTTTATAAAATCAAACACATATTTATCCGAATAAATTATTTTTTGAGAGTAAATTATATTTAAATTAAAACTTTAATCATTTGAATCTCTAAGCCTTGATTAAAATCCAATATTTTATAAAATAAATATTTAAGTAACAAAATTATAAAATCTCGTATAATTGAATACGATAAATTATAATCACTATTTAAAATGACAAAATTACGTACAAATATATTTAATAAATTTTAATTCGGATGAAATAAATATTTTAATTTTATTAAAAATAAAAAAAACTCAGAATTAAATTTTATCGTGGAGGGCAAAAATTAGGTGTCAACAACTGTCCTCTCCCTTTGGGTAGGATGGATGCAAGTAATCTTGGGCAAAGAGAGGTTGACGTTCCTAATTTTTGTCCGACCACAAATTCGTATGTTTTACGCACGAGTTTCATGGAGTTATGGCTGAACCTCGGTATCAGGTTTCCTACATATCTCAGGTTGCATTAGAATTCAGGCCACTAGTAGTTCATAAAGCTTGATTTAAAGCACGATTTTAGAGTTTCTGATAGAACCGAAACACTGAGGAATAAAGGGATTTAGGGGGAGGTTGGAATGCAGTCGATTTTTCTACGTAGATCCCGGCCTACATATCTCCAAGATTTCAGGAAATCAGACTACTTGTAGTTCGACTCGATTGGTAGAAAAGATAGTCTTTTATTTCAGACGATCTTTGGCTCAGGATGAGAGACAAGTTAATCGAGTTTTGGAAAAGAGGATTGTAACATCTTAACCATGAATGTGGGATCCTTCACATCCATAGGCAAGAACTTACCTGGACATAGTTTCCAAAACTCTAGATATCCTATCACTCGAATTTGAAAGAAAGGGAAGACTACCCCCGATGTAAGTTTAAAAGTATCTCGAAGGTGAAACTAAGACTGAAATATCCTAAAATACCCACATGCCTTCTAATAGGGGTGTGGTTGGATGGTAGTGGTGATTATCCTTTAGCTCGTGTCTAAAGAGTTTGACGTCCCTCTTTAGACTATATCTTGTTTTGCTGCTAAGAAAGAGTTCCATGTTGTGCTGCGTCCTATATGAAGTCGTCCACACCTTTGGTTTTGATTTGAGATTTTCATCCTCTCGGATGATCTCGGCAATGCTTCAAGCAAAAAGGGTTAGTGTTAAACATAATTCACGAAGAGGTATGTAGTCTTTTACAATATCTCCACGTGAGTTGTGGCCTGAAAAGAGGAATCATCTTTTTATGTACCTGTTTGGAATGAAACAACTAGCAACAACAAATACAACAACCCTCTTGGTTGCTGTATAATGATGACATTTGTCGGTTAAATATGCCTTCAAAGTGGGGTGCCCTTTTGGACAACAACGATACTTTATGCAGAACGGTCCCTGCAACCGTGTAATCTTGTGTTGGTGTGGAAACCTTTTTGGTTACCTATATCACTTGTTGTATGTGGAATGATAACCTCTCCGGTTATAGCCGATGATCGATTTATAAATTTTCTTTAAATTGTCAATCTTTCGATAATCTTGCGTATTATTTGATGTTGGATACGAGGCGACTTACAGATATCCTTTGAATTTCTAGATTTTAGGTAATCCTGCACATTATCTAAATTTGGATAAGAGATAGCTTACAGATATCCCTCCAATCTCTAGCTTTCAGGTGTTCCTGCACTTGATTCGACCTTGGATACAATATGACTTATAGTTAATCCCTTAAATTGTTAGTCTTTGGGTAGTCCTGCACATAATTGATCTTGGATATGACGCAGCTTATAGATAACCCTTGAACGTATCAATTTGATAATCTTGCATATTCTTCGGTAAGGATTTAGTTGCAACTTATGGATAACCTTTGAACTATCAATTTTTGGGCGATCTTGCACACTGTCCGGTTAGGATGTTGTTGTGGCTTACGGATGACCTACAGGCTATCAAATCATAGGTGATCTTACACACTATCCTATTTAAAATAATATGACTTATAGATGACTTTCAAATTGTCAATTTCTCAAAAATCTTATATATCTTTCATCCATAGATAGCGACTTAAAGAAGTCCCTTCAAATCGTGTGCTTTCGATACATTCAGATGCTGATTCATAAAATGATAAGATATCCTCGACGTCAGTGTTTATGTCTTGTGTGTCAATAGATATAAAATGATGATGATATCCTCGATGCCAGCGTTGTGTCTTGCGTGTCAACAAATATATTAAATGCTGATGATATCCTAACACCAGCGTTGTGTCTAGCGCATCAACAAATATTGAATGATGCTGATATCCTCAACACCAACATTGTGTTTTGCGTGTCAACAGATATAAATATTGATGATATCCTCGACGCCAGCGTTGTGTCTAGTGCATTAATAGATATTGAATGATGATGATATCCTCGATGCCAACATTGTGTCTAGCATGTCAATAGATATATTAAATGCTGATGATATCCTTGACGCCAGTGTTGTGTCTTGCGTGTCAACAGACATATTGAATGATGATGATATCCTCGATGGAAGCATTTCTGTCTAGCGTGTCAACAGATATAAAATGATGATGATATCCTCAACGCCAGCATTTCTATCTAGCGCGTCAATGGATATTGAATGATGATGATATGAGATGGCCCTCTCAATAATGATATGCAATGGCCCTCTTGGCAATGACATGTAATGGTCCTCTCAGCAATGATATGTAATGGCCCTCTTGGCAATGACATGCAATGGCTATCTTGGCAATGATATGCAATGGCCCTCTTAGCAATTCAATGAAATGGCCCTCTTAGCAATGATATGCAATGGCCCTCTCGAAAATGATATGCAATGGCCCTCTTGTCAATGACATGCAATGGCCCTCTTGTCAATGCAATGAAATGGCCCTCTTGGCAATAATATACAATGGCCCTCTTGGCAATGATATGGAATGGTTCTTCTAGTAAATTAAAAATAGTTTCACCTAAAATCATTTGTTAGGGTATTGCTTTCTGCATGTACCTGTACTCAAGGTAGACAATTAGTTGACACAAAGTCGCTTTTGCTAGCGACTATTTTTTAGAAAAATTATAAATACAATATTTGTAAAGAAGACAAGACATTGTTGTTTGTCTTCCATGATCTCAAGAAATGAGATGGACAATTCAAAAGGTCCTCAATAAATGGGTATTAAACCCATTTTTAGGGCTACCCAAAAATACCTTTCTTGAGCATTAGTGCCCTGGTGGCTCCCGACTTGCTTGGGGATTTTTTGAAAGAAATGCTCATTTTTATGTACCGATCCCTGCATCCATAAAAATGATTAGTTTGAATGAACTACTCCGTGTTGACCTCCTTCGATCCTTGATCTGCCCCTCGCCATATTTCAGGTACTTCTTCATGTTGGGACTTCCACCCATGGCTCTCCGTCCCAATTGATGTCTAGGCAAGTACTAAATAAAAGATTTGTATAGATTCTTGAAAGTAGTCTTAATTTTTAGAAGATAGTTTCAAAATCTTATATAAAACTTTAGAAGATCTCTGCCAGCCATGTCATGTAATAGCTCAACGAATATCTGCCTCTTGATTTTGACTAAATCTGACGGAGGATTTCCAAAACTCATCATCATTGTTGGAGGGTTCTTCAAATAGTTCTGTCATAGCTAGAAATTGAGTCTACCTAGACTTTGTCACAATTGGTGGCTTCAAATCTTGGCTTCAACCTCTGATACCGGGGAATTTGAAATATATTCCAATATTTGGTGGAAATTTTGAGGCCTCCCTCAAAATATCTGCCCCAGTTTAGAGTAGCCTGAGATGATATCATCTCGAGTGGATCTGAAGCCTTTGCTGATCTTCATCCTCTTTGTTGGATGTTGATCTTCTCTTGTGAATTTTTGAGATTCCTTCTCGAAAATTCTTCCCCAGTTTCCATTTCCTGGGGATTATATGACCGAGCCGTTGGGGCGTCTATGTATCCCGTTGAAGCAGGAATCAGGTCAAACGTAGTTTCAGACTACGCTAAGGATTTATAGAAAAATCTAATGGGTTGACCAAAGCCGACATAGGCCGCCTATGTATCCCTTTTATTGGGAATTCAGGTCATCATGTAGTTCATACATAAAAGAAAAGGATAAAGTATCCTAAGGGGTTAACCAAAGCCAACATAGGCCGCCTACGTATCCCTTTTTAGGAGTTTAGGTCAAACGTAGTTCGTACATAAAAGGAAATGATAAATTTTCATAAGGAGTTGACCGAAGCCTACATAGGCCGCCTACGTATCCCTTGTTGGGAATTCAGGTCAAATGCAGTTCGTACATAAACTCATAATGGCCCTAAAAATACTCTTACCTATCTTACTAGGATATAAATAAGTACTTCTATGGATGACATGACATTTTCATTGTGTTTGTCTTGATAGATCAAAGGATCAAATGTCCAATGGAGTCATCACCTCCCTAGTTAACCACCCCGGTTTCCTCTAGATTAGGCATCTTTGATTCTCGAACTCTTTGACTCTTCTGTTGATTGTTCTAGGGCTACCATTATTTTGCTTCTTGACATGACATAATAATGGAAGCTTTTAAGTTACTGTTATACGACGAGTGATGAGTCATGAGTGGAGTGGAGGTCCGATTCAATAATGTTTCCTCTAATTAATCTTCCATGATTCCGATTGTCTTAGAAAATTCTTCCCTCACATTTTACCTTATTCCATCCTCAAGACTATCGCTTACAGGGTTGAAAAATGATTAGGAGAGTCCAGTTTTAATACTAGTCATTTATTCTTTTCCTGTAACAAAGCTATAGTCAAGAAGAGGATCTCTTATTCATTTTGATCTGGTGAAGTAGGGTCATTTTGTGCCAACACAGAGTAGTTTCTATTACCTGCAAAGTAAAAACAACTCAAACGCTGACGTGTTAGATTCTGTTAGTAATAAGTAAAGCAAGATGATAAGGTAGGAAGTAAACACATAGAGTTGTTTCTCATCTCATGCGAATTGATCCATAAAATAATGATGACTCGAGCATTTCAATGAACAGGATTTTGCTCAATGATATGGATAGGTGGAATTTGTTGGGAAGGTTCAACTCTTCTTTTTCCTTCAAGAAAGTAGAGGACAACAGAGCTTTTGGAGATATGGGCCGGGCCGAAAAACTACCTACGTATCTCACGGAGGAAAAATCAGGCCCTACATAGTTCGAAACTATAACAGCTTTTTCTCATTCTAAAGTCAACTTTCCTAAAATGGTAGCGATCATTTTGGAAGTTTTAAGAATGACTAAGGATTTTTCTAAGAAACTTGGGAGACTTGGAGTACTTTTAGTCAGACTTTTATATAGTGGGGTATATTTCTGCCTAGAGATGTTCTATGGAAAATGGGATTAGATCAGGTCGCCTTTGATTCAAATCAACATAACACGTATAAACACATAAACAGTTATATTACATTGGCATATTGTAATAAACGTGCATCCTAATTAGGTGACCCGTTCGAGCCAAGGGTTTAGGCCTAACAAATTTTGAAGAAAATATACACCTTTTAAAAGCCAATCCATTATCCCCAACACCCTTCATAGGTATACATGAATGACATAAATGTCTACAAAAGTTGGACAAAAAGGATACAATCTTTAGGGAAAGGGAATAATGTCCCACGCAGGGGATACTAATTACTAAATGCTTCTTCTATCAGCCTTCGCGCTCTTAGCTTTGTCCGCTCCTCATTTTTGGCAACATCCGTTAATTATCAAGCGATTGTCGTATAATTGTGCCATAGGTTCCATACAACTATCCAAATCGATCAATTTCTTGCTTGGCTTGTTTTAATTCCTTCGTCAATCAGTGTACGATTGAGGCATCTTTATACAAAAGTGAGTAAAGCAAGTCTTCTCCCAAACCCCAAAGGATAATGGATTGGATTAAAGCAAGTCTTCTCCCCCAGGCATCCGTAATTGACTCGGGGTCAATAGACGCAGGACAAGTTTTCTAATGGGCCCAATACTGGGTCGTCCTAGGCTCATGCCTAAAATAGGGTTTTGGTTTCGCTCTATCCTAGATGTTTAGAGTGGGTTTGAGCCAGGTTCCCAAACAGACGACTTGGGTTTGAAAATAAGAACATCCATCAGACGACTCACGTGCTAATAAGCCTTTTATATTTTCAACACATTATTGGAATTGAACAATAGGGGTCGGGACATCCACAAAACCCCAAAACAGTTTAAATAATGCAGGAATATGCCATGAGATACGATAGTTAAACTTTACAGAATCAAAACATATAAACACATAAACAGTTAATCAAAAGACGAAATCAAACATTTGGTTAGAACCTAGTTAAAATTTCCCAGCAGAGTCGTCAATTCTGTTTTACAGAAATTTTGACTTTTTGAAGAGTCGCCACTTAATTTTGAAAAGGAATTAAGTAACCTTTACAGAGTTACTTCAAACGATTCAAAATAGAAAAATCATTTTATGTTAGAGATTCTAGATAAGCGGTTCCTATTAACATTTTAGGAAGGTGTTAGGCACCTAAAACGTCCGCTAACTTGCGGTTATCTGGACTGTTTGAAAACATCTTTTGAATAACTTTTGAAAAGATTAATTTGTTGAAATAGTGATTTGATTTAAAAAAAACAGACTTGTGTAAAATAGATTTAGGCGACTTAGTGGGGATTTTAACTAAGTCTAAACAAAACTAATAAACAAATAAACACATAAAAGGGGAAGGGAGGAGAAAGTAAAGGATTTAGGCCAATGAGCCCAAATCAACGAGACCTGTCCTAGTCTAGTTGGGATTTTGACCCATTTCACCTGTCCTAAACTATTTTTCGAGCCTTTGGCTCAAGTTTTGCTCCACCTAATTAAATACAACTTTGGCTTCGAGGCCAAAATGAATGAATGAATAAATGACTAAATGAATAAATAAAAAGAAGACAATAATAAAAATTGTGACTTTTCAAGTCTCTTAGTGACCTCATCAATGGGTTTTGACCCATTTTCCTTCTTCGTCTATCAAGAACCAATTTTGAATGATAATGATAATCACACTTGCACAAGAATGAGAGTCAGCAAATAAAATACAAAGCAAAGACACCCACTTACATGCCTCATGATTTATGTTCATACAAGAATGAATAAAGGTAAAAGGAATAAGGTCATATTCAATGAATTAATGCAAGAAACAAACAACGTAAGCTTGCGAAAGTAAAGGGACGAGGTAACAAGGAAAATACTCATGACTTCTAAAATTGAACAAACATAGATACTAATCCATCTAACAAAACAAAATAAAGGTTAACTTTTCAAGTAAGAGAATCTTTAAATTTCAATTAAGGCGACATTAACGAAAATTCATACATCTAAATTATAACCAAAACTTTATGAGAAAAAACGTGTAATGACCTATGGTTTATATTTCTAAGACATCATTGATTCTCCTTTGATATTATGAATCAATGAGAGACACGAATCAAGTCTTTACCCTTATGAAGAGCACATATAACAATCCAAAGGGCGCAAGAAAATTAGAATAAAGTTTAGCATTTCTAAAAGTGAAATATTGTTTCACAATCATACTATGCATGACTCAAAAATATCTAAATAATTCTATTTAGCCACAAAAATTCAAACTTTCTCATCATTTTGACAAATTTGAAAACATGCAAAAAAGAGGAATAAACATCGTGGATGAAAAAATAAAGCTAGAACTTCATCTCTTATATGAAGATTTTGGAGATCCCTTAAAATAATTAACAAGTAAATGAAAAATTCTTGATTTAATCAATTACTATTTTTATTAAGGCAAAAAAAACAATAGTAACTATTTTTTCAACATAAAAGAAACAACTTTACAGCTAAAACAAACATATGCGCCAACAATAAATTTAAACAAGACATGAGTTTGTCTTTTGAGCAAAGATCAAAACTTTATACATGACAATCAAAGAATAAACTCAAAAGGCAAAACAATCAATATTAACCATTCTTTTCAACATAAAGAAAATAACTTTACATGCTAAAAACAAACATATCTACCAACAATGAGTTTAAACAAGACATGGGTATGACTTTTCAAGTAAAAATCTAAACTTTATCAAAAATAATCAAAGAATAAGGTCAAAAGGCAAAACAATCAATATTAACTATTCTTTTCAACATAAAGAAAATAACTTTACATGCTAAAAATAAACATATTCAACAATAATGAGTTTAAACAAGACATGATTATGTTTTTAAAGCAAGGATCTAAACTTTATCCAAAATAATCAAAGAATAAGGTGAAAAGGCAAAACATTCAACAGTAACTACTCTTTTCAACATAAAGAAAATAACTTTATGTGCCAAAAACAAATATATCCAACAACAATGAGTTTAAACAAAGCATACATACATCTTTTAAGAAAAGATTGAAACTTTATCCAAAATAATCAAAGAATAAAGTAAAAAATAAAAAAGATACGTACAACTATTGTTAGCTCATTTTTATATCATGAACATGAAAATAATTAGAATATCGATACCACAATGTCCTAGGGACTTTAAGGTCATCTACAGCATACAATTCCAGCAAACAAAATTATATGTACGAACTATGAAGAAGAAAAAAGATGAAAAAGAAAACGATAATAAAAACTAAAAAAAAAAAAAGATGTGTTTACCTTTTTGGGGGCAGCAAAATGACACTACGAGCTTTGTCGGAATCAACCACCACCAAAAAAACGTCGCCGAGAACTTGAAATTTTTTATTAGCCGACCAACTCTATGAAACAAAAATTTTTACTAAATAAAAATAACTATTTTGCTCAAAAAGGATTTTTTCACCTTTCTAGCCTCTTTTTTTTTCTTCCCTTTTTCCCTTTTTTATCAAAGTAGTGGTAGTATTTATAGGAGAGAATGAGATTTTTTTTTCTCTCTTCCACCAATGTGGGAGAAAAGTATTTATAGGAAAGGATGAAGATTTATTTTTTGTCATTCACCAATATGGGAGAAAAAATAATTAAGGGTGTTTTCGAAATTTTAAAATTGAAGATAAGGTGAGGTGGAAGATAATGTGGTGAAAAAATTGTACAATGTAGTACAAATTTTGAATTTTAAAATTGGGAAACGACAAAGTTGGGAGAAAATAGTACAATGTAGTACAATTTAATTTTATTTTTTTTTTGTGGAATTATGTAGAAGTTATGAGAGGTTTTGAGAATTTTGGGGTTATTTATAATATAACCCCAATTGAGATTTAAAATTTAGCCATATTTATTTAATTTTGACCAAATTAGAAATTAATTGACGGATTGCATTACAATTATGGACAATTTGATTTCAACTATGGCCAAATCTAATAGATTGACTAAATTAAATTGAAATTCGATGTGAATTAATACTTTCGTTAATCTTGGGCTTCTTGATTTTATAAAATCAAACACATATTTATCCGAATAAATTATTTTTGACAGTAAATTATATTTAAATCAAAACTTTAATCACTTGAATCTCTAAGCCTTGATTAAAATCTAATATTTTATAAAATAAATATTTAAGTAACAAAATTATAAAATCTCATATAATTGAATACGATAAATTATAATCACTACTTAAAATGACAAAATTACGTACAAATATATTTAATAAATTTTTATTCGGATGAAATAAATATTTTAATTTTATTAAAATCAAAGAAACTTAGGATTAAATTTAGTCGAGGAGGGCAAAAATTAGTTGTCAACAGCTTCAATGAAGGATGACATGACTAGAATGAATGGGGGTATTGATAGACTATGTCCACCAAAACCTCCATAAACTCAAATTCCACATTAAAATCCAAACTAACAAGCTTCAAACTCACTTGACCAAAGGCCTTACCCTTCACAAGTCCAAACACCTCAAGTCCAAAAACCCTACACTTCACAAAATCCAATGCCTCATCTCCATAAGTTAGAATCCAAAGAAAATATGGCCAAGCCTCAAGATGGAGAGAAATTTGGTGGTGAGATACAAGAAGAATGTAAAGAAAAGAGAGAAAGGGAAAGGGAAGCCGTGGGTAGTCAAGTTGGAAGGGAAAAGAAATGCTTGATTATGGATCTTGTCCACAAAGAATCCTTGTTAGTCACTAACCCAAATGTTAGCACTTTGTCTAGCATTGATTGTTATTATGTGTAGGTATATAATGATATATTTCCAAAAGAGAATAAAAAGGAAATCCCTCCAAAATATGTTGGTGTTCCCATTGCACCCTTGGCCGAGAGCTCAAAATAAGTGGGTTGCCCTAGTACAAACCAAGGTAAAACCGGTACACCCTACACTCTCTTAACCTTAAAATGTTGTGATGTGGCTATTAATAGCCAAGATGATGTGATTTCGGGTTTACATAGTGTAGAAATACATGCTTCTTTTCTTGGTAGTTCTCTTGTTGTGTATAATGATCAATGTGCTCCTAAGAATAACTCACTACTTGAACATGTGAATGATATGCTTAAAATCTCTAAAGTAGGTGTTGATGATTGTAATGTTGATCTAGATAATGAGTATGGCCCTTTGAACTTGTGTCATGAAAGCCATGATATTAGTCTTGTTCATAGTGACCATGTGTATGTCAAAGTTGTGAGAAATCCCTTGGGAGATTGTGGGTTTGATTCTCTAGTAAAAGGAATGGCTAACCTCATCTTAGATCCTTGTCTATTTATTCTATTTGAACCCAGTATACTATTAGGGTGGGGAAGGTTGTGTTTTGGATTGCATTCATTTTTCCTTGATGTCTCTCTTAACCGTGTCCTTTGTGATGTTTGTAGTAAGTATTTCATGATCATAACAAAGAATTATTGGTTGTATTTCAAATGTGTATCCCCTTGGAGAGTTCCTTTGAACTTGTGTATTGAAAACCATGATATTAGCCTTATTCAAAGTGACCTTGTGTATGGCATAGTTGGGTGTAATGTCCTGAATGATTGTGAGTTGGATCCTTTAGTAAAGGGATGATTAGTCTCGGCTTATGCTCTTGGATTCTTCATCCATTTATTTTGGTACACTAGTGGGGTGGGAATAGAATTGTCTCTGTTTGTGCTCATTCCCCCTTGATGTTTTTCTTATCCCTTTCCTTTGTGATGCTCATACTAAATGTTTCATTGTCAAAACAAAGGATTGCTGGTTGTATATCAAAACTGTACCCTCTTGGCGTGCTTATATCAATTGATACACTGATCCTAACCTTTCTATCATGAGGATTGTATGCTTGTCTTTCTTTTTCTCTAGTTTGCAAGGTTTGAATTTGACGAAAAATTCCTTTCAAGATGGAGATAATGATATAAGCATAAAACGTATAAGGATTGCAAGGTCTTGTCAAAGGTTGAAGATTAGGATTGTCAAAGTATCAAGCCTCGGATTTGCAAGTGCTTGAAGACCTTTTGGAACCATTACAAAGCCTTGTCCAAATTGAAGAGAGAAGGAGGGATTTCTACATCACATAGGTGCCTCAACTAAGGGCATTGTGGTCTTTTAAGACCTCCATTTTACACTCTAAAGGAGCACCCTTTATTAAGGGCATTTTAGTCATTATTATGTAATAGTATAAATAGACCTTTTCGCTTTTATTTTTCATTCATTTTGATGAATTAATTGAGTGAAACTCAAATTGTATTTTCCTTCCTTAGTGTAAGGCTTGGAAAAGCCATCTTACTATAGGTCTTGGAAAAGACATTGAAACTAGGGTCATCATTGAGTGTGGAATCACTCTTGTTAACATTTTGGCAAGAAAGGTTGGGTGCTTGAGGATTTGATCCCTTTGTGTCCACCTAAGAGTGTGGTGTTATCCTCCATTGGTGTTGTGTGTCTTGGTATTTGATACACACCTTGGTGCTATTCAATGGTGTAGATGTATGTCTCACTATCTATCCTTTATGTTTATGCAATTTTCTCTTCTTTGGTTTGAATTCGTGTGTTCTCTTCTTTATCTACTCTTCTTCTAGTTGTTATTTTCGATTCTTAGTGTTAGATTGTTTTCATTTAGTTGCTGATTTTCACGTTTTTAGGTTAGTCCCTTATCATACAGCTCATCTTAGAGGACATTTAGAATGTAGTTTTTGCATAAGAAATCTGAGTGTTTCCACGCCTCCATAATGACAAATCGCTCTTCGTCAGAGGTTACCTCGGGCATCTCTGGAACTTCTTCAAATGTGAACCTTTGAAGACAAAAAGTTGTGAGGTAGTAAAACATTTTCTACTGCCACCTTTTGAAGTCAATACTCGCGAATTTTTTGGATTTCTCCGCTGGTGCCATTGCTTACGGAGCATTAGTAAAACTCGTTGTGGTAACACTAGTTGCTGCCACAGTCGTTGCAGCATCATGCACGTGACTATCCTCAGACATTTTCCTATCACCACAAGACAGTATCTTTAGTATATCAAAATACTGTTAACAAAGTTGCCACAACTTTAAACACCCCTTGTTTCTAGTTTAACGATGAAGCTTTTATGACTTTCAATCGTCAATTGAGTTATCTTTAACTTGTGAATATTTTATTTCTCCAAATCACTAGTTTAGTTCAAACGGAGTAGAAAGCTTAAAGCTTTAATCTCCAGAAACAAAGCAATATATATTCCGAAAGATTATTCCGAAAGATTGTTATCTTTAATGTTTTTGGGTACACAAATCTGTATTTAGGCACACAACAACTTCAACAAAAGTTCAAGTCTAAAAACAAGAACGCCTATGAAGTTACGCAACACCTTCAACACAAGATTAAAAATAATCTATCCGAGATATGTGTACAATTCATTATATACATTAAACATCCCAATACTCTTGCATACTCCAATTGTGAGTCATTTTTACCTTCATTCTTTCGAAGGGCAATGCTCACATCCAATGGAGTCTTTGCAATACATAATTCCATATACTTGAATTTGTCAATTACTTTTTCGATGTAGTGAGACTGTGACAGTTCGTTGGGTAGTTCTATAGATTCTTATTCCTAAGATCACATCCGCAACTCTAAGGTCTTTCATATCAAACTTTCTCGTAAGAATTCATTTTTTATTATTTATGTCCAAAATATCTCTACTGATGATCAGCATATCATCCACAAACAAACAAATAATAACTTGGTGATTTGGAGTGTCTTTAATGTAAACACATTTATCACATTCATTAATCTTGAACCCATTAGCCAACATGGTTTGGTCAAACTTCGCATGCCATTGTTTAGGTGCTTGTTTTAGTCCATAAAGTGACTTAATAAGTTTACACACCTTATTTTCTTTTCCTGAAACCACAAAACCCTCAGGCTGTTCAATGTAGATTTCTTTCTCCAATTCTCCATTTAGGAATGTTATTTTCATATCCATTTGATGGATTTCAAGACCATATACTACTGATAATTCAATTAACATCCAAATTGACGTTATCCTCGTTACAGGCGGGTATGTATCAAAGTAATCAAGGCCTTATTTTGTTTTGAAGCCTTTTACTACAAGTCTTGCCTTGTATTTGTCAATAGTACCATCAGTTTTCATTTTTCTTTTGAAGATCCATTTAGAACCTAAAGGTTTGTTTCTTGAAGGAAGATCAACTGAATCTCACGTATGGTTTCTTAAAATTGAATCAATTTCACTATTGACTACCTCTTTCCAAAAGGATGAGTCCGAAGACGCCATCGCTTCTTTAAATGTTTGAGGCTCATTTTCTAAGAGAAATATTCCAAAATCTGATCCAAATGAAGTTGACATTCTTTGACGTGTATTACGTCTTGGATTCTCATCATTATGTACTTTCTCACTTGGTTCATTTCGATGTCGTTTAGATCCCCCACTAGACTGTTCATATCTAGTTTTATACGGATAAATGTGTTCAAAGAATTCAGCATTATCTGATTCAATTACCATATTTTTATTAATATCCAAATGTTCAGATTTATGAACCATAAACCAACATGCTTTTCTACTTTTAGCATATCCTATGAACACGTAGTCCACCATCTTAGATCCTATCCTTACTCTTTTAGGCATAGGAACTTGGACCTTTGCTAGACACCCAAACACTTTGAAATATTTCAAGTTGGGTTTCCTTCTTTTCCATTTTCATATGGAATTAATTGTGTGTTACTATGGGACACTCTATTAAGTATTCAGTTAGCCGTAAGAATTACTTCCCCCATAAGTTATGCGGTAAACCTGAACTTACTAGTAAGGCATTCATCTTTTCCTTCAAGGTTTAGTTTTTTCATTCCGCAATTCCATTAGATTGAGGTGAATACGGGGCTGTAGTTTAATGGACAATTCCATTCTCTACACATATTTGCGCAAAGGGAGATTCATATTCTCCGCCCCTAACACTTCTTATCATTTTGATCTTTTTCTCTAACTGATTTTCAACTTCAGTTTTATATTGCCTAAACGCATCTATTGCTTCATCCTTACTATTTTGCAAATAGACATAACAGTATCTGGTGCAATAATCAATAAAAGTTATAAAATATTTTTTTCCACCATGAGATGGCGTTGACTTCATATCACAAATGTTAGTGTGGATTAAGTCTAAGGGATTGGAATTTCTTTCAATAGACTTATACGGATTTTTAGCATACTTTGATTTCATACACTTTTGACATTTTGATTTATTGCACTCAACGTGTGGCAAAACTTCTAAGTTAATCAGTTTTCATAATGTTTTGTAATTTACATGGCCTAATTGTTCATGCCACAAATCATAAGACTCAAGCAAGTAATAAGAAATTGAACTTTTATTGATTTCAACATTCATTACATTCATTTTGAATAGGTCTCCATTGAGATAGCCTTTTCCTACATACACTTCTCCTTTACTAAGTACAATTTTTCCGTAAATAAATACATATTTGAATCCGTTCTTGTCAAGAAGTGAAATAGAAATCAAGTTTTTTCGTAACTCAGGTACATACAAGACAATGTTCAAAGTTAACACTTTGCCTAATGTTATTTTCAGGCAGATCTTTCCTGTTCCTTCAACTTTAGCAGTTTCGGAGTTGGCCATATATATCTTCTTCTCGCCTTGAGCCAGAGTAAAAGCAACAAATAACTCCTTATTAGCAAAAACATGGTGGGTGGCACCAGAATCCATCCACCATTCTCGAGGATTTCCCACCAAGTTGCATTCAGACATCATGGCACACAGATCGTCCATTTTTTTCTTAGACTCAACTATATTTGTTTGGTCCCTTTTCTTGCCTTTCTTTAGGGCACGACAATCCGTATACTTGTGGCCAATCTTGCCATAGTTAAAGCATTTTCCCTTGAATTTCTTCTTGAGTTGATTGCTTTCATGTCTAGTTTTCTTTTGCTTTTTGGAGTTATTTTGGTCATCTTCTATAATATTTGCTCCACTTATTGCAGAATTTCCCTCCGACCTTCTTTCTGCGGCTTTATTATCTTCTTCAATGCGTAATTTTATTATAAGATCTTCGACTAACATCTACTTTCGCTTGTGTTTCAAGTAGTTCTTGAAGTCCTTCCGCATAGGTGGTAACTTTTCAATAATTGTCGCGACTTGAAACACCTCATTCATGATCAAACTTACAATTAAGTTCATGTGAATATTAAGAATATTTTTAATATATTCAACTAAGGTATTTCTCAAAATCATACCTTCCGCGAGGAGATCATGGATGATTACTTGCAGTTCCTGGACTTGCGATACAACAGACTTGTTGTCAATTATTTTAAATTCTAGGAATTTTGCAATGAAGAACTTTTTAGTTCCTGCATCCTCAGTCTTATACTTCCTTTCCAGCACCCCCCACAACTCCTT
The DNA here is from genome assembly GCF_002878395.1 of Capsicum annuum. Taxonomy (NCBI): domain Eukaryota; kingdom Viridiplantae; phylum Streptophyta; class Magnoliopsida; order Solanales; family Solanaceae; genus Capsicum; species Capsicum annuum. The sequence continues at coordinate 201,301,777 of NC_061114.1, forward strand.
TGTCATTCATCCCACTATACACATTGTACAGTTCACCTTGGAGTCTATTTAGAATCTAGTTCCTGCATAGAAAATCTGAGTGTTTTCACGCCTCCATAATGACATATCGCTCTTGGTCAGAGGTTCCCTCGGTCACCTCTGGAGCTTCTTCAAATGTGAATCTTTAAAGATCAAGAGTTGTGAGGTAGAAGAACATTTTCTGCTGCTACCTTTTGAAGCCAGTACCCGCGAATTTTTTGGATTTCTCTGTTGGTGCCATTGCTTGCGGACTCATTATGGCAACACTAGTTGCTGCCACAGTTGTTGCAGCATCATGACCTTGACTATCCGTAGTTATTTTCCTGTCACCACAAGACAGTATCTTTAGTATATCAAAATACTCTTAACAAAGTTGCAGCAACTTTAAACACCCCTTGTTTCTAGTTTAACAAAGAAGCTTTTATGAATTTCAATCGTCAACCGAGTGATCTTTAACTTGTGATGAAGATTTTATTTCTTCAAATCACCAGTTAAGTTCAAACGGAGTAGAAAGCTTAAAGCTTTAATCTCCAGAAACAAAGCAATGCAGATTCTGAAAGATTATTCCTTAAGATTGTTATCTTCAATGTTTTCGGCTACATAAATCTGTATTTACACGCACAACAACTTCCACACAAGTTCAAGTCTAAAAACAAGAACACCTATGAAGTTACAAAACACCTTCAACACAAGATTTAAACTAATTTATCCAAGAAGTGTGTTATAGTTTCAGAAATAAGCTGAAACAAAAATTTAAAGCCAAGTTTCCCGACTTCACAGAGTGTCCTTAAGGAATAATTTCCCTCACTGTACCCGAGGTTATGGAATTTTCCTCCCAAGATAAAATGGCTTTCAATCCAACAATGGCGGTACCTCAAATTATTAGAGATTCGTCGAACTCACTCAACAACTAATGATCACACTGAGTTTTTGTAGAGAAGAAGAGTGTTTTTGCCATTGAAAATCATGTTAATACCTGAGAAATATGTCAGGTATTTGTAGTCTAAAAGTGTCTCTTCGGAAAGAAAGCATTGGTTTTGGAAAAAGGCACATTTTCAGTACAGTCACTCACCTACACCCGATCTACGGCCGCAGGTAACACTGTCAAATTCCAGTAGCTATCTGCGCTGGACCTGTGGTCGCAAGTCGCCAGGTGCATGCACAGTTCACCTATTTGCGTGAAACAGTGTACCTTTTACCTCGAAGGGTCGCATCCCTTCGAGGTGTGTTGTGCATTTCGAATAAATTATGTCCAATTCATCAAGTTTTAAATAAATTTTGTCCAAAAAGATAGATCTCATTGATCATTTGCCGAATCCGAATCCGAGCGAGCGAGCGAGCGATGACGGCGAGAGGCACCACCTTGTTCTTGCCTCACTATCCAAGTGGAGATGTGTTTCTCAATATAAACACATAAAAGCTTCTTTCTCCCACTAATGTGGGGAGAATTTAGTAAGCTTTCCTATTTGAGCACACTTTCCATTTTTAGTGTGGACTCAATTTCCCTCTATTTTCCATTCACACATACACCTTGAACCCAACATATGTGACACCAATGGCAGTGATCATATCCATTAACCCCTTGGAATAGCATCACCAGTCCTATGGTACACCCTGCTACCAGCAAAATCACCAGTTCAAAGAGCACCCTATTTATAATACTAGAAAGTCAGATTAAACTACAACTAGAAAACTTATTCCAATAAAAACATATAAAGAAGGACAAACAAATCTTAATTTTAACAAGACATAAATTAAATAAATATCAAATATGAAGTCCTAAAACGTACAACGAATTTGATTTCCTACTTCAATTTTAAATTATTATTTTCAACAAAAATAATTAATATTATGGAGTTTCAAAATTCACAAATGAAACGCTATAATAATTTAAAACTTTCCTTATAAAAAATAAGATTTTACGATAATGAAAATTTTCATTTATACGAACTGAAATGAACTTAGATTACGGGTCACTGTGAATTATACCTTTTATTATGGAAAGTTTATGTCCATGTGTTGCTAATCACAAATTAACAGCACATAAATTTTGAAATTCTGATAAACTAATTAGATTCTTTACAGATTTTTCTACTTATTTTAGTTGTAGAGGATATAATAATATAACGTTTTTATCTTTATACACGTGTGTTTTGCCTTTTAATTTTTGTATAGAGTAGAATACTCTGGCCAAATAATTAGTTGTAATAAATTCTAGACTTAATTTCCTATAGAAAAGATGGGGAAAAGAATCTTATTATCCACAGTTCTTTATGTTTAAAGAGTCTAAACATAATATAAAGAATGTAGCACCATCGTAATTTAGTTACGTATACTACGACTACGAGGCAACAAATCGTGACCCTATTCCTTTGAATTTCAAGACCGAATTGCCTATCTTATCCAATAGGAGTATTACTTAGTACCAACTCTAGGTCGTAATTAATTACTAACAAATAGGTTTAAAAGAATCAAACAAGACGTCTTGAAAGTTTAATTAGACAATCTGACAAAGGGAGCTTATGAGAAACTTAACCGTATAAAAATTAGTCATGCATGCACCTTCTACGTAACATGTTTCAATTAAGAATATAAGTATATATACAAGGTTAATATAATATATATTTTTTTTATATTTTCTGATGAATCAAATTTCATATCACAGATGGATGAGTTTCTTGAACTCTAGGCAATTTTTCCCAATTGAGCTAACTTTTGAGGTTAAGTTAGTGTTGGAAAATATATTTCATGAACACATAAAAATATACAATGAAGAACTTAAAGATGAAGGCTTAGTAATTTGAACAACTAACACAAGATTTGAAACATGAAACACGTGCGAAACGCTTTTCTAAAAATGATATTTGCTCTCTTTCCTCCGCGAGATTGCTATGAGATTATATGCAAATAGTTTTAGTGAATATGACAAACCTATTGAATTCTGCACGATGCAAATAGTAAAAAGAGAAGTATGAAATTTGATCTTTATGAAACTTGATCTGTTGGGAAAGAATGTAAAACTTGAGAAAAGTCATAAGAAGAGTTCTTTGGTAAAAGTTAAAAGATACATTGAAAATCACAAGAGGTTTGATGTAAATAAAATTGGTGGAAAGGACACGACCTTTAATATAAAAGACACATTTTCTTCAAAACATACCTTTTTTTTTAAAAGGACACACCTTGAAAAATATATTTAACAATTTATATTTAAACAAAAAGTCCAACAGTTAGATCCAAAGTTCATATTTAACATTCAGAGACAGACGCCTGATTTTGGGCTCCCAGATTGTCCATGCATCCAGTATTGAGCTGTTTCTAGGCGTCTGATTGGGGGTAATGAATGAAGCCTTTCATCGGAGATGGATGAGTTCCTTGTACTTTTAATATGACTTGGGTGATTCTTCCCTATTAAGCTAGTTTTCGGATTGAGTTATATGAGTTCCTTGTACTCTTAATATGACTTGGGTGATTCTTCCCTATTAAGCTAGTTTTCGGATTGAGTTACACTCATATATAGTCCATTTGACATTATCAGGGGCGACTCTACCTTGTAAGAAAATAGGCAGCCACCTTAGGCCCTCAAATTTGAGGGGCCTCATTTTTACAATAATATATAAATATTTTTTAAAAAAAATTAATTATTATTTATAAAAAAAAAAAATTTATATAAAAAGAAAGAATTATTAGAAGAAGTTCGTATATCTAGAGTACTATGTCTCAAAAAATATTAAATGCATTGATTATATTATTACTTAAAAAAGAATAATTAGATTAAATCGATTATATAATATTGAAAATAGAGTTCATTAAAAGAAAGTTATTTTTTCTTAAAATTTTAAGATCTTTTTCGCCTTAGGTCACAAATATACTTGAGCCGCTCCTGGACATTATCATTACTTTTTAATCTATGATAACAATAACATACAAGTTATTTTCTTTACTACGTTACCAGCGAACACTTTTTAAGAGATTTATTTATAATACAACAATTGGTGTATTAAATTATACCAATGTTGTTTATACAGGATTCAAAAGACAAATCAAATTTGATGTAAAATAATATATGGAATTTTGTAATAATATAGTTATTTCATTCAATCCATCGTATCAAATGGGTTGTTAAAATTCTGAACTTGCTAGACACAAAAACACTCTTTCTCATTTATATATGTGGGGCTAGAATTTCTTTAATTTTGAATGGTTCAGCCCTAGTTTAATTGGAAGCATCAACAACCAGCTTGATAGAAACATTTATCTAACGTTGTACATACTAACTTGAAGTCGTATGGAATACCTCAAATAATGAATTTTTATACTCCTAAGTTATTTGAGGTATTCCATACAAATTCTAGGTTATCGGGAGACGGATTAAAATTCTAAATAACGGTCTTTAATAAGTCAACAAACAAATCTATGTTCCGAAAATGAAACTTCATTGGAGTTTCCTTCTGTACAGAAGAATGAAATAAATGTACTAATTTCAAAAATATCAACTGAATTGCTACACTATAAAATATGTTTTAAGAAGAAAGCTAGCCGCCACCTCTTAACACATTTCACAATTCCAATAGTAAAAGCTATAAATATAGCTCTATTTTCTCTTATTTTCAGCAAATCCCAAAGAATAAAAAACATGTCAGCATCTACTAAATTCTTCTCATATTTCAATAAACGTATCAACATTTTCTTCTCCTCATGGCTTCCTCAAGCATTACGATTCCTAATGCTTGCGTTTTTGGTATTGATCAGTGCATACCTACAGAGAAGAGAAAAACACAACTATAGGAATATTATAAACAAAAAGAGCACTAAATTCGTCTACAAAAAGAGGAAATTACTAGCGCATGTTGTTACTGAACCACTCGATTGTGCGATTTGTTTATCTGATTTTGAGCATGGAGATAAAGGAAGGAAAATTGAAAGTTGCAATCATATTTTCCATGAAAATTGTTTGGATAAATGGCTGATGCATGGGAAAGGACAAACCACGTGTCCTCTTTGCCGGAGCATGATTATACCGGATAATATGGTGGATGTTCACCTGAAAGCTGAAGATGAAGAACTGAGTTTTGGTATGTTTGAGGAGGAACTTGCCTTGATATTGCTCTCTTGGTTGACTAGTAGTCAAAGGTGTTTTAGTTAGTTATCACAAATTTGATACATTCTTTGTATTTATTTGATATGTTACCAATTACACAAGGTATAAATGATCTAATGTTATAAAGTTTATTTAGATTTAAGGCTATATATTACTTAAATTATATTCGTAATATTTTTCATGTCCTTCGTTAATACATGGAAATCACCATTCACCTCTATTCTCATTCATGGAAATGCACCTCCAAAGACCAGGTCAACCATTCAGTCAACCCCTAATCAAACTTTAGATTTTGGGAGGGGCAAAGAAATTTTAATAAATAGTAAGAAAATGAAAGCAACAACCAGAAAAATCAAACATTAATATCGACCAAAACTGATGGATGAACGAATCTACATAAACAGACTAAGAAATATGAAAGGAAGACCGGATTTTCAAAAAAAGGAACTGTGAAATTATACGTCAATCTCATTTAGAGAAAAGTTACAATCAAAGAAATATATCTGCATAAATCAAGACGGAAGGAGTAATTTTTGAGCATTTTCACCTCGAAATAGACTAACAACCCAGCTCGACCCAATTTAATTAAGCCCAGACTAGGACTAATTTTGGCTTCCTTAAAAACCCGCTCCCTTAAATCCCGGTTCCCAAGACCAGTCTGTTCTTTTCTAGACCGGTCCAGTCTAACACGTTGACACCCACAGTTAAATGCCTATGGGCGTCTCAATGAAGTACATTTGGCTATTGGAAGCTGTAAGGCTTCACTTGATGTCAAGAAAAATACATATGATTAAGATATAGTACAAACTTATTTGAATGAATGCTTTCAAAATGCTTCATTATGTGAATTAGGTTTCCGTAACACTAACCTGCCATAAATGCACACAATTCTATGCTGGATTCAATTGGTGTGAATGAAAAATGGAAGGACATAACCCTTTGAGGAAAAGACACTATTTAGGAAAAGGGGTGACTATTCGGTCGGATATGACTGTTCAGAAAAGACATGTTGTTTTGAAATGGACAGGCATGACTGTTCCAAAATGATATACACCCTTCCATGAACCATCGCTTCCTTTCCGAAGGGGCATTTGATGGCTATAAATACCTGAACTTTTTTCCTCAGGTAGTATGAAAAATTTCTGCATTGAAAAATACTCTTCTACTTCTAAAAACTCTTTGTGATCATCTGTCGTTGAGTATGTTCGAAGAATCAGAAGGTTTGAGGTACCGCTACATTCTGATTGTGAGTCATTTTATTCTAGGAGGAAAAATTCTACAACCTCGGGTACTTGAGGGGAATTAAGATCTTAAGGACACTCTTGAATTCGAAGGACTTGGTTCTATTTCTTCTTCATCTTATTTCTTTAAATAATAGATATACTTTTTTTATAGTTCTTGAAGAACTTGTGTTGAAGGTGTTAAAAACTTCATAGATTTTCTTGATATAGTCTTGAACTTGTGTTGAAGGGTTTATGCAAACATACAGATTGTGTACCCGAAAATAACATCCAAAGTTCCCTCACTTCACATGTTTCATTAACTAGAATTCTATGGTTTATTGTTGCGTTCACTTTGCTGGCTATTCGTCATTCTGTTATTGCTATGTCATTACAATAATAACAACATACTTAGTATAATCTGGTGTTATAAATGAGCCTGGAGCAGTATTAATAAATAAGCTGAATATCAAATTATATGTGGCTATGTGATACGATACAAGACAAGGGAGGCACGAAATACACACCAAAATTAGTCCACAAGTTCAAGAACCCGAGGACCTCTTTAGAGACCAACTCTCGGATTCATAATAAGAACAAGAAAAAGATGATAACAAGTTGTTTAACACCTATTTTTTAGCGAACCAAACTAGATTAACAACACATAAAATGAAGAACAAGAAGAACAACAACTTTCGGCTACAAGAACACCACAAGGCCGAGAGTATGCAACAAGAACAACACAACAAGATTACAAAAGTAAAGGATAGATAGTGAGACCAAGATTATTAAAAGATTAAGAACCAAGTGTATTTCAACACTAACCACTAATGAATGTAATATCACCAAGGGAATCAAATCACCTCAAGAGCCACCATTTTCAAGCAAAGGTCAATATTAGCTTTTCCAAGCCCTCTACTAAGATGTCTTTTCCAAGCTCTATCTGAGAATTACACTAAGGTGTTCTATTCTCAAGAGAGAGGATTTGCAACGTTTCATACATTCATCATTCATAAACTAATGAGAAAAGACCTAAAAGAGACTATATATTTTATATTACAAAAAAAAAGACAAAAATGACTCCAATGCCTTTAATGAGGTGGGGCATCCATGGAGTGTCATTTAGACAAGTCTAAATGACCAAAATACCCTCAAGACTAAGTGACCAAAATGCCCTAAATAAAGGAAACCAAAATCGTGAACCACCAAGTATGGCCCAAACCCGAGAATCTTCAAGTCTTCAAGGCTCCAAGCAATCTTCCACACTCGGGTTTGTTTAATGGCATGCTCAAGACGACCCCTCCAAGTATGATCCCATGCCCTCCATATGACCAAAACTTGATTCTTCACGTAATGACTTTGAATGATGTTATCGAAAGCTAAGCCGGCGATTTGACTTGTATCACTATGTTAGGGATCCAAGTTGATAAATAGAAGTTTTGAGGGAGAAATATGGTTATGAGTATTGTGATTATGCTTAGGCAAAGTCTATTGGGTTTAAAGTAAATGTGTGTAAATGGAAAATGGAGGGAAAATAGTGGAGAAAAAGTGAGTCCACACTATAATGAAAAGTGTGCTTCAATGAGAAAAGTCTACTAAATTCTTCCACATTTGTGGAAGAAAGAAGTTTTCATGTATTTATATTGAGAAACACATCTTCACTTAGACAGTGAGGCAAAGAACAAAGACGTGGCTCACGCCGTTGTTATCGTCGCTCGCTCGGTTCGTCTTTGGATTCAGATTTGAAAAATGATCGATTGATGATTTACTTTGGTTGGGACCCTTCGAGGTAAAAGGCATACTATTTCATGCAAATAAGTGATTTACGCACGCACCTGGCGACCTGCGGCCACAGGTCCAGCTGCAGGTGCAGTGTAGGAAGCCATTGGAATTTGGACAGTGTCACCTGCGGCCTCAGAGTGGGCACAGTTCCAGCACAGACTGGGCGCAGGTGACATGAATGTACTGAAAAGGTGCCTTTTTCCAGAACCAATGCTTCCTTTCCGAAGGAGCACATTAATTCTATAAATACCTGATATATTTCTCAGGTATAGACATAATTTTTGACAGCAAAAACAATCTTTTTCTCTTCAAAAATTCATTGTGATCGACGAATCCAATAATTTGAGGTACTGCTATTGTTGGATTGAAAGCCATTTTATCCTGGGAAAAAAATTTCATAATCTCGGGTACTTGAGGGGAATTATTTTATTAAGGATACTCTATAAATTTGGGGGACTTGTCTTTAACTTTCTATTTTATCTTATTTCTGAAATTATAACACACTTCTTGGATAAATCATTTTTTATCTTACGTTGAAGATTCAAGTTGCTCTTGACATGTTTGGTCTTGAGCTTAGTTGAATTGTATACTACATAACATGCAGATTTTGTGTACCCAAAAACTTTGAAGACAACAAAGTCCGTGCTCCTCATCTCTATCTTTTTAAGTCTGTAATTCTCATCTCCTTCTAGATATTCTGTCATTAATTCTCTAATTTCTAGTTAATTGTTGTTTTTAGTATTTGTATTTCAATGTAATTTCGTTCAATGACTATAATATATATCAGTGTTTGTATATTAAAAATTGGATTTGTTACATGTTAAAAGGGTAGAGTGTACGCAGACCTTCAAGATGACTACCCAATTGAAGAAAGAAACAAAACTCTCATATATCCCTTACAGGCACAATCGAGTTTCCACATTCTACAAGTAAACTTCAACTATGTAGAAACAAGAAACAAATTGTTATATAGAGCTAATGTGATTTAACCTCATTGTGAGGACAAACATGACAAACTTGTGTTTGTAGACCAGGCAACAGAGATGCTCCTCTAGATAAACAAGCAAGAAACTATGTTCCCACCAATATGACAATAAGTATATAATTCCAATGCCCACAAAGCCATATTATTGTTGTTCAAGGCTTATGCTAATAATTATAAAACTCAACATATTCGTGATACACGTGATAAGCCTCATCCTTGATATTGATGGACCACTGTGTTCTATAGATCAAGACTACCTATCCTCTCCAACTTTGAAGAAGAAGGTGCAAACAAAGGATTTTTCCTCAACGACCAGAAAGAAAACCTTTCAAGAAACCAAGCTACACAACCGGAATCATTATGTTTGGGACAATTTTTGAAATGCATGACAATAACAATTGTGTTTGCTATTGTCATGCATTTCAACAATTGTACCAAACATAGCAACGTTAGTGAGTCCGTAGCTAAAAGGGATACTTTTTCAAACTTAGGAGCCAAAACGAACAATACTTTAATTTATGTTACAAATGGATAGTTTGCCATTTTTGGGCAAACAACAACTAACGGTGTTTGTCAAACGTTTGGGGTGAAAATATTGTTAATATGGTTTGCCCAAAAATGGGCAAACTACGTTTCATAAATTTTTTTTATAATGTGATGTAAGACTCCGCAAAATCCTAAGCTTAACTCAGTCTTTTGGAGTATGAAAAGAGGTCTCAGACTTAGAAATTTCAGCTTAGTGTTTATACTTAGAATTATTTTTAGCCTTCATAAGTTGGCAATCTTATTTTACGACCCTTATGATCCTAAAATATCGATCCTTGGATTGAATTATGATCAGGTGTGTCAATAGGTCACTTCGGGTAAGTTTCAGATTTTTTGGACCTCGTTTGAATCATATTTAGGTGACCAAAATAGTGGGTCGACACGTTGCGTCGTCCATCTCATTGATGGATATTTTTCCCAGCTTACAGTGCAAGTTCCAGTGAACCAATGCGGCGCGTTGGTCATCGCATTAATGCCATCAATACGGTGCATCGATCTGTGCATCAATGGACACAATTTTTCTTTTTTAATTTTGCATCTAGAGGGGTATTTAGGTTAATTTCCCCACCTTATTTCATCCCCAAAACACGAGATTAAGACTCTCTAAAGGCAAAATCCCTCATTCTCTCCCAAATTTACTCAAGAACAAACCCTAGGACATTCAAATTTCAAGACCAATCTTCAAGAACACACTATCAATCTTCACGAATTTAATTTCCAAGGTATGTTAGGTGTTCATTCATGGGTTCTTTTCACCCATGAAGTTCAAGAATCCTTTCAAAAACTACAAGTTTATGATTTCATAATTTACATATTGGAATTGGATTGTGTTCATGTGTGAATTAATGTTTGGGGTTTAATTCGATGATTTATTACAAGTTTCATGAAAACTAGATAATTGTGGGTTGATTTATGTGATCTTCATGTTGAACTCTTGAACTACAAGTTGAATGTGATAGCCATGATATTATTACAAGTTTATTGCTATATGAAATAACCATGCTCCCCAAGTGTTTGTTAAAATGCTTATATGAATTGACTATTGAAAGTATGACACGTTATTATATGCTTCCATTCATGCCCAAGCTCATGTATATCAAGTATTTGAAAAAATGTCTAAATAAATGCATTGTTAGTAAGCAAGTATTATTATGCTTTTAAGGTTATGCTATGTTTTACCTTCCATTCTATCGAGTCCTAGGGGTATTCAATACCCAACAATCTAGCTGTTGACCTAGAGCTATAGTAGTTACGGATGGTCTCAGAAATATCACGATCGGTAATATTTAGTCAGTACAGAACTCAGTGTATTTAGTCAGATATCAAAACCCAGTGAACTCGGTCTAGTTCAGTCAGTTAACATGATCAGTAATAATTCAGTCCAGTAGAGGATGTGATCCTTAGAAGCAGTCTTTGCATTCTAAAACTACGCAGCCAGCGTAGGTTGAAACATTAACCTGCCAGTTGAGGGTTGATGAGGTGTCTTACCTTCCATTTGAGGGTACCAGCATTCTCATTCAAAGCACCTTCCAGATAAGGGTGACTCAACAACTTGTCTTTATCCGTGGCACGGTACTGACACCCTTCTAACTGAGGTTACAGGTTGGACCCCAATCAGTTCAAAAAGGGGCATGTCAGTTAGATGATTACTTCCCATAGTTTTAGTTTCAGTCTCAGTATGTTCAGTTTTACAGCACCAGGACAGTAAAAAATAGTCACCCAGCTCAGTATAGAACTCAGTTCAGTTCTACAAAATTAGGACTATCAGAAAACAGTCACCCATCTAATAGTAATACAGTTATCAATGAACTCAGCTATCAGTCACTCAGTTATCAAAACTCAGTACCCAGTGTTAATATGATCTCGGTTACAGTATACGTAGTTGTGTGCATAGTATTTCATAATTAGTATTTACAGCACTCTCATATATACATGTACTCTCATTCAATTATATTCATGTTACTCAGCCAGTTATTGTCCAAACGTATGAACCCATGCATTCAGCCTTATCTCACTTAGCATACCAGTACATTTAAAGTACTGATGCATACCTTTCTTTTGCGCTATGATGTCTTATATGATAGGTTCAGATGCACGGGTTCCTGATCGTACTTAGTAGCCCATCTTATCAGTAGCAGACTTAGTGGTGAGTCCTCATAGTTCGAGGATAGAGTTGTTATTTTAGTATATTTTTAGTAGTCGGAGTTAGTTGGGGGCTTGTCGCATCAACTTCACCTTCAGATAGTTAGAGGCTTTCAGACTAGATTATTTTAAACAGATGCTTAGTTTTCAATATTTATTTACCAATATTTGATTTCAGTTATGAACCTTATGACAGTTCCAACCTAATTTCTACATTATTACAGTATCATTACTCAGTTATTGCAGCAGGTACCAGTCATGGGTTAGCTTGTGATCCTTTGGGATTATAAGCACCGTGTGACATCCGGGGTGCAAACTCGGGGCATTATAAACTTGGTATCAGAGCCAGGTTCAACAGAGTCCTAGGGAGTCTGAAAATTGCGTCTAGTAGAGTCTTGTGCATGGGTGTATAGCACACCATACTTATGAACAAGAGGCTATGAGGCATTTTAGGAAAAGTTTCCCTTCTTTCAGTATTCATATCGTGCGAGTAATCATGAGCTCAAGTTAAACTCTCTGTCTAATTCGAGTTTATGTTCCATTTACAAAATATGCCTAAAAAAAGGACTACATGTGGTCGGTTTTATTAAAATTAGTTAATAAAAGTTTTCCTTCTTTCAGTATTTGAGTTTTTTTTTTATAAAAAAATCAGCCACATGTGGTCGGTTTTATAAAATTAATTAATTAAAATACAAAACCGGCCACATGTGGTCGGTTATTTTATAAAAAAATAATGACCACAAGTGGTCGGCTTTATTAAAATTAGTTAATTAAATTATAAATAAAACGACCACTTGTGATCCTTTTATCATTTAATAATTTATTTAATAAAATAATTTTTAATTGATTATAGTAAACTGACCACGTGTGGTCGGTTTTCTGAATTTATTTTTTAGAAACTGACCACATGTGGTCGGTTTTCTGGAAATCTTTTTTAAAAATCGACCACATGTGGTCGGTTTTTCTGGTAGTTATTTTTAAAAAATAACAGCATATAGCTATGCTACATTCCATCAAACCTGTTATACAATACAACCCACCAATCAACATTTAATATAAAATCAACCACAATAAGAATACAAATATCAAAAATCAAATTATTTATAAAATTTATCGAGGTTCCAATATTTATAAAATTCATCAAGGTTCATAGTCCAAACTACTACTACTACAACAACAACAACAACAACAAACCCAGTATACACATACAAAAGACTAAAAAGTACTACTAATCATCCGCATCCTCATTCTAAGCCTCACCCATTCTATTATCATTATTTCGTTGATATATCCATCTATAATCAAGTTCTATCCACACAATCAATCACATTCAAGTAGTTAGTTCAAGTCACAAAAGTCACATTTCAAGTACCTACACTTAAACATTTTCAAGTCACTAATTCACTTCACAAGTTACCAAACTAAACTTAATTCAAAATGAAAAGTTCACATTTCAAGTACCTACACTTAAACTTTTTCAAGTCACTAATTCATTTCTCAAGTGACCACACTTTACTAAAATCAAAATGCAAGTTCACATTTCAAGTACCTAAATTCAAAAGAAAAGTCACTAATTCATAATTCAAGTAGCTACACCTAAACATTTTCAAGTCACTAAGTCACTGCACAAGTTCCCAAACTAAACTAAATTCAAAATGAAAAGTTCGCATTTCAAGTATCTACACCTAAACATTTTCAAGTCACTAAGTCACTTCACAAGTTACTAAACTAACCTACATTTAAAATAAAAAGTTCACATTTCAAGTACCTACACCTAAACATTTTCAAGTCACTAAGTCACTTCACAAGTTACCAAACAAAACTAAATTCAAAATGAAAAGTTCACATTTCAAGTACCTACACTTAAACATTTTCAAGTCACTTATTCAATTCTCAAGTGACCACAATTAACTAAATTCAAAACACAAGTTCATCTTTCAAGTAACTAAGTTCAAACCACAAGTTACTTAATCACTTCTCAAGTGACCACATTTAACTGAATTCAAAGCACAAGTTCACATTTTAAGTACCTACACTTAAACATTTTCAAGTCACTTATTCACTTCTCAAGTGACCACACTTGACTATCAAAACACGAGTTTACCTTTCAAGTACCTACACTTAAACATTTTCAAGTCACTAATTCACCTCTCAAGTTACCAAACTAAACTAAATTCAAAACTAAAATTCACATTTCAAGTACCTACACTTCAACATTTTCAAGTCTCTAAGTCACTTCACAAGTTACCAAACTAAACTTAATTCAAAACTAAAATTCACATTTCAAGTACCTACACTTCAACATTTTCAAGTCACTAATTCACTTCACAAGTTACCAAACTTTACTAAATTCAAAACAAAAGTTCACATTTCAAGTACCTACACTTCAACATTTTCAAGTCACTAATTCACTTCTCACAAGTTACCAAACTTTACTAAATTCAAAATAAAAAGTTCACATTTCAAGTACCTACACCTAAACATGTTCAAGTCGCTAAGTCACTTTTCAAGTTACCAAATTAAACTAATTCAAATAAAAAGTACACATTTCAAGTACGTATACCTAAATATTTTCAAGTCACTAAGTCACTTCACAAGTTACCAAACTAACCTAAATTCAAAATGAAAAGTTCACATTTTAAGTACCTACACCTAAATATTTTCAAGTCACTAAGTCACTTCACAAGTTACCAAACTAACCTAAATTCAAAATGAAAAGTTCATACACCTAAATATTTTTAAGTCACTAAGTCTCTTCACAAGTTACCAAACTAAACTAAATGTGTAACAGCATTGTGAAACTCTTGTAAGAAATTAACCATCTCTTCGTAACCAATCCAATTTATACCGATCAAATCATTTTCATCACTATCACCACCACGACCACCACCACTATCAATAACAACATCATTAATATCAACAACAATAGATTCATTATAAGCTTCTGTAAGAATGGCTTTATGTTCCCTGGCACCTGCTAACGTATCATAAGTAGTATTCCATCTTGTTGGAAAATCTACTTTTCGAGATAATTTCATTACTTGTTTATCAGATTATAATTAGTTTAAACTAATAAAAGTCAATATCATCCAAATTACGGTAGACGGGTAAAATAAATTAAGTAGAATCAATATCAACCAATATACCATAATTAGTCAAGTAAAATATATGTTCATACGAACTCCCATAAATAAGAAGCTAAAAAATATCCCTTGAGACATATTAAAAGTCAAATAGATGTCATATGAGAATGGACAACATTAATTTTTTACCAAAATCAATAAGCCAATAGAAAAATAAAAGGAATTAGCCACAAAACATTCCTTAGCGACTTGATTATCCAATTCAAATTAGACACAAAATCAGTCTCATAATATCAGTCGCAAAAAGAAGGTCAAACATTTTTACCAAAAACACCAAAAATCAATTCTGTCACGACTTCAAGGGAATAAAAATTTAAACTTAATAATCAACTTTTGTCAACGTTAAAGAGAATACCGTCTTTAACCAAGACCAATAATTTCACAGGCTGACTAACCAAGACCAGATTAAGCA
This sequence comes from Capsicum annuum, assembly GCF_002878395.1. Taxonomy (NCBI): domain Eukaryota; kingdom Viridiplantae; phylum Streptophyta; class Magnoliopsida; order Solanales; family Solanaceae; genus Capsicum; species Capsicum annuum. The sequence continues at coordinate 201,317,123 of NC_061114.1, forward strand.
TTACTAAATTCATGGCTTACAAATTAAAGCATCAGTCAATATTGGTCAGTGTGAAATCACCAAAGTAAAAGCAAAATAACACTAAATATAAGTTTAATGCTTGTAAAATAAATAGGATAAACCTGTTGTGAAGATATTTTTCGAGAGGTTGTTAGAGGGATGAACGGAGGGAGACGCATCTTAGTAGGGTGGTGATGGTCGGTGGTGGCAGCCGTGGATAGAGAGAGGAAGAGAGATAGAGAGAAGGTAGAGAGAGGGGGGGTCATCTGATCTTTTTAAGAAAATGAGGGATTAGGATTTCTATTGTTAAAAAAATAAAGAAAAGAGTGGTTTAATCTCGGCCATTAGATCAATGGTCGAGATTAAAAGTTGAGTTTAAAGTTTAGGCTGTGTAAGAAAAAAAAGAACTAAGGAAAAATACGACTAAAATTGATATTAATTGATCAAAAATTGGTTAGAAATTAAATACAAAAAGAGGAAATTGAATCAAAGTAGCCGCTATTTTAACAACAACAACAACAACAACAAGAACAACAACAACAACAACAACAACAACAACAACAACAACAACAACAACAATAATAATAATAATAATAATAATAATAATAATAATAATAATAATGATAATGATGATGATGATGATGATGATAATAGACAATGTATTTGTAAATTATGAATGTGCACATTTACATGAAAAATAATTTAATAAATATTAATAAAATTACATAAAATGTCATATTTGATTTAATAAATTATAAAAAATGATAATGAAAAATAATAAAATAATTTGTACATTTTTTAAATCATGAATGTGGATTGTTGAAAATCATTTGATACCAAAATAATGCGCAAAAATATTAATATTAAAGGTTAAATAATTTTGACAAAAATAGCAGCCTCAGAGAGCATTGAGAGGTCAAAATTGGGTGTCAACACATACTATATACATCACATACGTACACGAATATATTATCCCGTAATATAATGCGACTTATTTCATATACATACTTTGACGAATTATCGATTAATTTGATTAGCTTACATTAATATAACTTCAACGTACAGTATACTATTACTTCTATCATTTCAAATCAAGGTATTCAATATTTGGATAGATTCAGCTAGTGTTTTACTACATCGTTCATCGATCGATCACCACATCATATATATATCAACTTTTGAATACGTACTATATACATCACATTCACGATTTTACTACCCTATAACAATATACAACGTATTTCACATATACTCAGATGAATTATCGGTTAGTTTATCTTATGTCATTATACCTTCACTACATTATATTTATATATGTTATATATATACCTAATACATACACAAACATATACACACTATCGACTATATCAAGTTCTAAATACGTACTATATACATCACATACGTACACGAGTATATTATCCTGTAATATAATACGACGTATTTCATATACATACTTTAATGAATTATCGATTAATTTGATTAGCTTACATTAATATAACTTCAACGTACAGTATATTATCACTTCTATCATTTCAAATCAAGGTATTCAATATGTTTGGATGGATTTTTCTAGTTTTGACTACATCATTCATCGATCGATCACTACATCATATATATACATATATATATATATATATATATATATATATATATATCAACTCTTGAATACGTACTATATACATCACATATACTATTTACTACCCCATAATAATATACATTGTATTTCACATATACTCAGATGAATTATCGGTTAGTTTATCTTATGTCATTATACCTTCACTACATAATATGTATATATACTATATGTATACCTATACATGCACACACATATACACACTATCGACTACATCAAGTTCTAAATACGTACTATATACATCACATGCATACATGAATATATTATCCCGTAATATAATGCGACGTATTTCATAGACATACTTTGATGAGTTATATATTAATTTGATTAGCTTGCATTAATATAACTTCAACCTACAATATATTATTACTTCTATCATTTCAAATCAAAGCATTCAATATGTTTGGATAGATTCTGCTAGTTTTTTACTACATCATATCTATCTATCTATCTATCTATCTATCTCCCTCTCTTTCTCTCTCTCTCTCTCTCTCTCTCTCTCTCTCTCTCTATATATATATAT
>NC_061114.1:201319378-201410162 GCF_002878395.1 Capsicum annuum
TCTCTCTCTCTATATATATATATATATATATATATATATATATATATATATCAACTCTTGAATACGTACTATATACATTACATCCACGAGTATATTACATCATAATAGAACACATTCACTATATTCTGATGAATTATCAGTTATATATGTACGTTACATTATTATAACTGCAATAGTAGCATATAATATCATTACCTCAACTGTATGATATAGACATATTCATTATACAAAGATTATGTTTAACGTCATTTAACGTGTATACAAAGAAAAATATTTATTTTATATATTGAAACATAATTAAAAGATAAAGATTATGATTAATGTAATTTATTTATTTTATTTGATATATTTTTTAGAATAATTTTCTTACAAAATCTAAGTTTGATTAATTATTATTATTATTATATTGGTTATCGACTACGTGTGATCAGTGTAATTTCAAAAAATTACATATTTGAATTTACATATAATTATTTTTTAATAAAAATTGATCACAAGTGGTCTCTTTTTTAAAATATTTTATTTTTAAATACAAAAGCGACCACAAATGATTAATTTTTTAAAATTATTTTCTATTTTATTTATTTTAATTCCAAAATCGACAACTTGTAGTTGTTTTTATAAAATATTTTAAATTTAATTTTTAAAATAAAACCGACCACAAGTAGTCATTTTTCAAAAATACTTTTTAATTATATTTTTTAAATAAAACCGACCATAAGTGGTCGATTTTTAAAAAAAGAATTATTTTTTTTAATTCCAAAACCGACCACTTGTGGTCACTTTTACAAAATATTTTAAATTTAATTTTTAAAATAAAACCGACCAGAAGTGATTTCTTTTTAAAAATAATTTTTAATTATATTTTTTAAATAAAACCGACCCCAAGAGGTCGGTTTTTTAAAATTATTTTATTTTTTTATTTTTTTAATTCCAAAATTGACCACTTGTGGTCGCTTTTATAAAATATTTTAAATTTAATTTTTAAAATAAAACCAATCACAAGTGGTCGCTTTTTAAAAATACTTTTTAATTATATTTTTTTAAATAAAACCGACCACAAGTGGTCGATTTTTTTTTCCTTTTTAATTCCAAAATCGACCACTTGTGGTCTCTTTAATAACAAAATTTTAATTTAATTGTTAAATAAAACTAACCTCAAGTGGTCTCTCTTTAAAAATACTTTTAATAATATTTTTTAAATAAAACCGACCACTTGTGGTCGGTTTTTTAAAATTATTTTCTTTTTTATTTTTTTTAAATCCAAAACCGACCACAAATGGTCAGTTTTTTTGCGACCACAAGCTATGGTCGATCTTTTGTGGTTGGAAAAACTATTTTTTTAGTAGTGATCCTACCATCTATATATTATATTATTAATAAGAAAGGATGTGACTTTTTATATTTTAAGTTGTCCCTTACATCAAAAACTTTTCTGGCGACGACAACCACTACAATCGCCAACAATATCACCATCTGAACCCTAATTTCGAGTCGAATTTCAGTGGTTCTACGGCTCTTACATCTCGCAAACGGCCTTTCGATCAAACAAATTCTAGGTTTCTTGTCTCTCGATTCTCTCTGGCCACAATAAGATTCTGAAACTGAGCTCTCCTGATCAAGATTCTCTGTCTTTTCTTAACCCAACGACAACAACGCCACAAGCCAAAACAACTTTTTTTCGATGCAACATCTACCAGAGTCACTCAATAGCAGACTTCACGTCTCTTTTCTCCGGCGAACTCACCGGCGACTCTCCCACGAAACCAGTCAACGCATCAAGCCTACACCGGAGTTTTGATTTTCAACTAGTGACGTCGATTTTCGATGAGTATTTCGGTTCTCTTCTCTTTTCTTTACAATCTTTTTTTAGGTACTACAAGTTCAGATCAGTCACTTCAGGCAGAGACATCAACATTTTGATGATCAGTGCATTTTTCGATGACCAGTATATTCTTCGGCAACCAATTACAAAAATGCAGCACCAACAGTAGGGTAAAGGTAACGGCACCGAATTTTGTCGATCAATTTCCACACCAATTTGCCAAAATTCAATAAAACCATCAAGAAAACGTCCATCACTGTGTATTCTTGAAGTATCAGGTGCACTAGTTTCATTCTTCTCTAGTTTATTTCTCCCTAGTTTATTTGGTGTAGGCTTTTTATCTTGATATCTTCTCTGTTTTTCTTGATTTATTTTTGTGGGATTACTGGTTTTGATTTCTCCTTAACTTAGTAGGTGTTCTTTATTAGCATACATGGGTGTCTAATATAGTGCTTGTTGTTTCTTGTGAGTGGCAGACTCATTTGCTGGTTTTTTATTTTATTATTTAGTTATTTTTAGCCGTACCCTTTTGCTAGTTGTGTTTTTGTCTCCTTGGTTCTTTATTTTTATTCTAGTGTATCCTTATTGAGTGGTGGCTAGGGTGATAGATGACGGACTAAGGTTATGTCATAGGTTAGGGTTGGGACAGGGTTCGGGTCTAGGTGCGAGTTCAGGGTTGGGGGCGAGGAAGAGTAGAGCTAGGTAGGCTAAGGGTACTTCTAGGTTGAGAGTTGGATCCTAGACATAGGTACACTTCAAGGTAAGTCTATGAGATGGTGAAGATTCTTAGAAAAAAAGGGTTAGTATAACATGTGTCCAGGAAACTAAATGGGTAGGTACTCAGGCGAGAGATATGGATAGATATAAGTTGAGGTACTCGGGTAGTGTGAGACATAGAAATGGGGTAGGTATCTTAGTAGATGAGGATTTTAGGGAGCAGGTGGTAGAGTGATACGAGAATAATCATGGATATGGACTTATGGGAGTGCATGTTGGGTCCGAGACTTGGTGTGTGCAATTGAAGTGAAAAAGGGGACCTAAATGCACTAAAAATCTGCCAACATACTACACTTGATGGGAACCTAAGTCTCTAAGAGGACTTTTGGTCTTTTTTTATTTATTTGTAACCTAGTATAAATAGAACGTTGTAGGGCTTTTAGACTTAGCTTTTGAATTTTATTATAAGTATTGTAAGACTTGAAACACTATAGTTAGGGCTTGGAAAAGCCACCAACCGAAACTAGGGCAAGATCTAGTGTGGAATCACTAGTGATTGTATTTTACTTGGAAACGTAGATACTAGAGAGGTGGAATCCGATCTTGTGTTACGTAAGGGATAGGTGAATTGAAGTGTGTAGTGTTAAGGGTTCAAGAGTGGAATAGGCTCTTGATTTCTTAAGATTACATCTTCATGACTATCTATCTATTTTTTTATCTTATTGTAATCTTGTTAGTGTTGTAACTTGAATCTGTTTGTTCTTGTGTTATAGTGAAGCCGTGACTTGTTGTTCATCGTATTGTTGTGTCATATTATTATCATCTTGTTTTTGTTGTTGTTGTTGTTGTTTTAGTGTTATATACACCATTGTGCCTTGTATTCTTCTTGTCGGTAGCGAATCCGAGAGTGGTCTCCAAAAAGGTCCTCATATTCTTAAGATTAGTGGACTGATTTGGAGTGTGTTTTGATACTTCCTTGGTTTTATTGTATCATTTGTTATCCGAGAATGGCTTGATCTTGTTCCTACAAGATCAATCTTGGGTTTGCTTGTTAGAAAAAAAAACTATTGAAAAGCTAAAAATTCCAGAAAAAAATGCAATTTGTCTATTTTTTGTTCTTGGCCGAGAAATTATTATTCTTGTTGTTGTAGTCTTGGCCGAATTTGGTGTCTAGATATAAGTGTTCTCTTGTTTGCTTTGTTGTTGTTAGTGTTAGCTTTGTTTTTCTCTAACACTCTTGAGTCTTGATATAAAATTGAGCTTAAATTGTTGAGATTGTTGTTGTGAACATTGTTGTGGCCGTGTGGGGTTGTTCTTATTGTTATGGATTTTGTAGATGTTGGTGTTGGTGTTGTAGATCTTGAAAGGTTGTTGTTGTGTTCTTGTTGTTCATCATAACCTTCCTCTCTTGCTAAAATCGAAACACAACACAAAGAGACTAGGCGATTTGTGGGTGGTTTTGTAGTCTTGGCTATGTGAAACATTATTGTAGTGCAGTTAGCCATGTGGTTGTGTTGTGGATCTTGGTGGTTGTTGTTGATTTTTCTTAGTGATTGCTGAAGTGTTCTTAATGTTCTTCCCAACCTTCATACCTTGTTAAAATAAAGTGTAAGTTAGATCCAAAAAAGTGAAGGAAAAGATGTAAGATCTTTGTTAGTCTTGAAAGACTTACCATCACTCACCAACTAGTCAAACACATTTCAACCACTTTCCATAAAACAAAGGTCCATGTTTTAAGGAAAAGTACAAAGAAAGTCAATTCTTCCTTTTTGAAATTTGAAAAAGGACTCCAAGACTTATATTTTCTTTCTTAACCAATTCCCACTAATTCCAAATTGTAAAATTGATCAAGACTTCCAAATTTGAAAAATAAAATTGTTGAGAACCGAGGCCAATCACGGATTGCCACATCACCAATTACTGTTCACCGATAAATTTTAAGCTCAAATTTTGATCTTTTAGTTTCAATTTGTTGTTTGTTAGTCTCGTTTGTTGATTCCTTTACTAACTTATGAGCTAGAACTAGATTGTAAGTTAGTTTTGAAACCATTTTTCCTGTTAACTTTCCTTTGTGTGTCTTAATTCTTTGTATCATTGTAATACGTCCTTGTGTGTTTTCTTACTCTTTGGAGTCTTTGTAAATGTGGATTCACCTCTCAAAACCTCTCGGAGTACAAGCAAGCTTACGATAATTATGATATTAAGTGTGAGGGATCCGAGAGGCAAGAAATAAAAAGAGAGAGTGAGGATGTTTTTGTACAACTAACGTGTTTTCTGTTTTGTAGGTAATTTCTTTGCCATAATGGACAAAATTTTGTCCCACCTTGATGCTATTGCCCGGGACATAGCTAAGGCCAATGTGGGTCTTGACAAATTGGGCTCGGATATATCTACTATACTTGAGAGATTGGATCGAGTGGAGAGTCGAAGGAATTCTCGTGATTCTACTTTTGAAGCTTTACCTCAAACAATCAATCCTCCAAGACTACCACCAATTGACATAGACATAAGCCATGCCACCAAATAACCTTCAACCAGAGACCTACATAGGTCAATCCCTCCTTTATTCAATCAAGTCCAACAAAAAGGACTTAGAAGCCAAATCCCTCCCGTCTAAGCTCCACCACTGAAGCTCCACTTTATCAAATCAATCCTCTCAACCGAAACTCCACTTCACCAAAGCCGACATGTCCATGTAGAGGGGAATGGTAGAAAGGAACATGATGGATATGGAGCCTACGACGATACTTGTATAATGGTAGGAGACTTGTTTCGGATGAGATTGAAGACAAGGCTCAAGATGGAGAGGAAGCCGAGGTTCAAAATAAAGATGTTAGCTGAGAATTGTGTTAATGTGATCTCGGTTTCCTCATGATTTTACGGACTATTTTTGTTCCATCTCATGTTTTACAGGTTGTTTTGAGTGGTTTCTTTTGAAGTGGTCGATTGAACGAGGTGAAGCCATGAATTTCTGGGCAAATTCCTCTCAAGATGGAGAGCATGATATGAGAATAATCACGGATATGGACTTATGGGAGTGCATGTTGGGTCTGAGACTTGGTGTATGCAATTGAAGTGCAAAAGGGGACCTAAATGCACTAAAAATCAGCCAACATACTACACTTGATGAGCACCTAAGTCTCTAAGGGGCCTTTTGGTCTTTTTGTATTTTATTTGTAACCTAGTATAAATAGAACATTGTAGGGATTTTAGACTTAGCTTTTGGATATTATTATAAGTCTTGTAAGACTTGAAACACCATAGTTAGAGCTTGAAAAATCCACCAACCGAAGCTAGGGCAAGATCTAGTGTGGAATCACTAGTGATTGTATTTTGCTTGAAAACGTAGATGCTAGGGAGGTGGAATTGATATTGTATCTTCGTAAGGATGTGGTCTTGCTATTGTAAGTCCTAGGGGTCCTTATCTTTAATATATCTTTGGGTTCCTAATCTTGTAATAGTGTATGTCTCACTTTCTATCTTTACATTTCATGTCTTAGTTTGTGTTGTCTAGTGAACCCGTTGGTTCTTGTAATCTTGTAACGTTAGATTGTTGTTATCCTAGTGTTTTTATTCTTATTATAATGTTGTTTATCACTTGTTGTTGTTTGTCATTTACTCCTTGTTTCTTGTTGTTATTGGAGCCGAGAATCGTGTTTGTGTTGCTTTCAGGTTTTCCTTTATTTGTGGACTATTTTTGGCTTATTTTTTATACGATCCAAGTTTTTATCGTATCATTTGGTATCAATAGTGTAATAGGCTCTTGAATTCTTAAGATTACATCTTCATGTAGTCTATCTATCTATCCTTTTATCTTATTGTAATCTTGTTAGTGTTGTAACTTGAATTTGTTTGTTCTTGTGTTTTAGTGAATCCGTGACTTGTTGTTCATCTTATTGTTGTGTCATATTGTTATCATATTGTTGTTATTTTTGCTGTTTTGATGTTATATACACCATTGTGCCTTGTGTTCTCCTTGTCGATAACGAATCCGAGAGTGGTCTCCAAAAAGGTCCTCAGATTCTTAAGATTAGTGGACTGATTTGGAGTGTGTTTTGATACTTCCTTGGTTTTCTTACATCATAGAGGTTAAGAGAGTCAGTGATAGGTTGATATCTATTAAGTTGTTCATTGGAGGGTCTTCGATGAACGTTATTAGTGCCTATGCTCCGCAAGTAGGTCTAAACAAGAAGGAGAAGGGGGGATTTTGGGAGGTTTTGGATGAGGTGGTGAGGGGCGTCCCGAGCACTAAGAAGCTTTTTGTGGAAAGAGATTTCAATAGGAATATTGGTTTTTTAGTGAGAGGTTATGATGATGTGCATGACGGTTTTGATTTTGGGGAGAGGAATGAAGGTGAAGCGTCTCTTTTGGATTTTTCTAGGGCTTTTGAGTTGTGAATAGCGAATTCGAGCTTTCCAAAGAGGGAGGAGAACCTTATTACATTTTGTAGTTTAGTGGTCAAGACTCAAATTGACTTTTTTCTCCTTAGGAAAGGTGATAGAACGCTATGTAAAGAGTGTAAAGTCATACCTAGTGAGAGTCTTTCGACTCAACATAGGTTGTTGGTGATGGATGTGGTAATCAACAAGCTCAGAAAGAAGAAGAGTGTGGAGGCTCGGTCAAGGATTAAGTAGGGTAGATTGACATTGGCTAGTGCTTTGGAGGTGGGGAAAAAGTTGAAGAGTAGGGTTATTGGGAGAGTAGAGGGGATGCGGATAGTGATATGAGCAAAATATCCAAATAAATTTAAAATAATTAATTAATTTTTATTACTAATATTCTCTATTTTTTTTGTAGGAATATTATACTTATTAAAAATGACAACCAAGGAGACGATTGGTTAGAAGAGAGAAAATAAGACGATTACAATCACCAATTGCCAACTTGAGGATCAAGATCTTGAAAACAAGAAAAAAAAAAAAAGAGAACAAAGAAGCTAATAAGAAGAAGCTGCCATGTTGGGATCCACTAGTTGAAACAAAAGAAAAAAAAGGAAAAAGAAGAAAGTGCATGGAATTTTCATAAGTTGACAAAAGAGGAAAGCTTATGAAAAAAATTTCTTTGCATTAATTCAAGTTGCATCTCAAAACTTACCAAAAAAGGAAGTTTATTTATATTTGTGCCATGAAAAAATTTTATGAAAAGATCTTTCATCAAGCAGCTCAGGGGAGGAAAAGAAAAATAAATCAATATATTCATTTCTTTTAAAGTTCCTTATCTACTATTTCTTTAGCTCTGTATGTTGAAAATAATTCTAAGTTCCTGCTTTTAATCAAATAGCGAAACTATTCTTCGTGAATACTTCTTCTGTTTTCTTAGTTAATGGAGAAGAATATTTTCGTTAGTAACGTTAATTTTACTATGGGGTAATTTTTCTTATGTGGTGAGGAAATGATGGATCTTGATATTTCTATATAATAGTAAGTTTTGTTTCTAAATTTCACATGCTTGAGCTGAAGCTTTCTACTTAATTTTTATCTTTATCTAGTATTTCTTTAGCTCTGTATGTTGAAAATAATTTTAATCTCCTGCTTTTAATCAAATAACGGAACTATTCTTCATGAATACTTCTTCTATTTTCTTATTTAATGGAGAAGAATATTTTCGTTAGTAGTATCAATTTTAATACGGAGTAATTTTTCTTATGTGCTGGGGGAAATGATGGATCTTGATATTTCTATATAGTGGTAAGTTTTTTTTCTAAATTTCACATGCTTGAGCTGAAGCTTTCTACTTAATTTTTATCTGCTTTACTGTTAAATGTCATTTAATTCGTTAACATCTATCCATTTTGTACTTCATATTAATGAATTATTAATGCTATAATCGAGAGAGGTGTAAGAAGTAATACTGTTAGTTGGAGTATTGATAGATTGTTAATATTTTAGAGACAACTAATTGTTTTACATTATAATTAATTCTACACTTGTTTGTAATCGAGAGAGGTAAATGGTGTAATAATTATTATAACAAGTAGGTTAACCGAAAGGGACTTACTTAAAAGAGAATGTTTTAGTTCAAGTACGTATTCCTAATTCATTAATATTACTATTTTGGCAATTAAAGTGTATAACCGAGATTATAGAATAGATATTCCTGATTTTGTCAAATAGTAATTGAAACAAGAAATATCTATAGAATAGATAAGCCAATATCTGTGGGTTCGACATCTTTTTATACTATTATTTGACAGAGTACAAGTTAAAAATTAGATATACACCAGTGACTTGTCAATTTTTTTATGCCATTGCCAGGGATTGGCAAGATCTACTACAGATTACTCATTTTATTACTAATTTGAGATAATTTAGAATTTGTAATTATTTTTTTATTTTTATTTTATTTTTCCTAATTATTTTAAAGTGAGATTTCAGTAAGTGTATGATCCGTTCTTCTTCAAAAGAACTAGTCACATATAGTCCCGAAATTAACAAATTTCTATGATTATTGCGAAAAGAACAAGGTTCTCAGTCTCAAATTCTTTTCCAAAAAGAAATGGAGAACGACGAGCTTAATACTCACGTCCTCCATATCAAGTGGAAGAACAGTTTGATGAGATGGTACCACGACGTGATAGGATACTTAGAGACTATGCAAGACCAGATCAATTTGAGGGGGAATCAAGTGTGCGAAGACCACCAATAGCTGCTAACAACTTTGAAATTCACACAGGTTTGATTCAAACTATCCAAAATTCATGTCAATTTACTAGTGATGTAAGTGAAGATCCTCATATCCATCTAATCGACTTTCTTAAACTTGTTAAGACTTGTAAATATAATGGAGTCACAACAGATGCTATCATGTTACGACTTTTTCCTTTTTCACTAAAAGGAGAAGCCAAGACATGGTTATGAAGCTTACCTAAAGTTTCTGTTGACACCCAATTTTTGCTCTCCTTTTCATATAATTAATTTTTCCATACTTCTTAGTCCTGAATACTTTACCAAAATGATATTTTCTATCATTCGTATTAATTTCAGTAATTTTGAGCGTAAAATTTTTTCTTTTTTACTTTTCTTAAATCTAACCTTATATATATATATCGTACTAATATTACATATACTGCATCAAATATTTAAATATTAGTATGTTAACTTTTACTTTAAATTTTAAATGAATTTTTTATTTTATCGATATAATATTTTTCTAAAATATAATTACACTTGTTTAAATTTTGTATGTGTATATAATATGTACATTATAAAAATTATTTAAGACGAAAGAAGCATCGTCAAATTAATCAAAATCAAATTTTCTTATTTAATCTACCTTTACATATCTTTGGGCCATTTACTCTTTGTTTTTCAGCAAGAATACCAGCCCAATACCTCAAAAATATGAAGCCCAACAACAAAATACGCCCAGCAACTTAAAATACCAAGACCCGGCCCAAAGATCCAATTATTGAACAACATCTATAGTCTTCTTCTCTTTTCTCTGCAGCGTCGATTAACTCTCTAACCACCGGATAATGGCGAGTTCCGGTGGTTGTAGTCTTTCAACTACACTCTTTCTCTGTTTTGTCCGCCCCGTCACTTCACTCATCACTCTCACAGCTTTTGTCTTCTCAAAACAGAGCTACAAAGCTCTCTGCCATTTCTGGGAGAGGTGGAAGAATTGAAGAACCATCGGATTTGAGGTTGTTATTCATCAATACCGATGGTTTCAAGCCTTCCATCTTGAACCGTCTCTTTACCCCTTTCATCTCAACCTGAAAAGGTGAAAATTTTTTGTCCTTTCCTTCTCCAATTTCATCTCCCTGTTTGCCTCTGTGATTTGGGCTTCCCAAGAGTTCAAAATTTGAATTCTTGGAAGCCTCACTTGATAGCCGTTGAGCTCCTCAATTTGGCTATAAAAGAGCCTTTGGGCTCTCATTTTTTGGGCAGCAAGAAAAGCAAGCAACAAGGAAGAATCACTAAAAGAAGTTATTAAATTAGCATAAGCAAGTTCATACTATTACTTTCGCTATTTTCCGTCCGATTTTCAAGTTCGAGGGTAAGTCCGAGCACGAGTTCGAGTTCGAATTTCCGACGAGAAACTCCCTGGTTCGCTGCCCCGAAAAAGGTGCGAATTCTGTCCTCTTTCATTTTATTTTCCTTCCCTTCATCTATTTTGATTCTACGAGCATGGGACACCTTGATTTCGAGTTTGTGTTGTTGTTGCTGTTTTTTGTCTTGTGGATAAAATTGTAATTTTGATTCAAAAAGATGTTCTGTGTGAGAATATGTGGTTATGTACCTATAGGTGTATAGGTGTTGGTCATTCCTAGTTTTATGTTTCTTTCATTTTTTATGTTTCGATGCGGGTCGGAAGTGGTTTTGTGAACACCTATAAGAGCAAATCCTTTCCCGTCTTAATTACGTTACACTTAGTTTTGTTAACTGTTTATCGGTGGTTAGTTGGGATGATAGCCGACTGGTTTTGGATATAAAGATGTAAAACAAATCATTTTATTATTTTGGGATTATGTGTGTTTGCGACTTGCAATTTAACTGATTAATTTCTATGAATTTTTAAGTATTTTTTAGTGTGATTGGTTACCTATTTTGGGATAATCGTTATGTCGGTTTGGGTGTTTGCACATCACAGTAGCTGTTTTAGCTCTTTCTATACTTGTCCATTCGTTTACAAGGTCTCGACAGCCTTTAATTTAGCATGATCAAGGCTCTAAAAGGCTTGGAAACTAAAGCGTATCCAGTTTATTTACTATGTCATCTGTGTGTTCTCTTAGCTCGAAATAACCTCCATGATGTTCGAATTGTTTTAGTACAGTGAGCTATTTAATATGATGTCGATTTAAATACTGAAGTGACAGTAATTATGTAGTTACATCTGTGTCTGGTCGGGCTATTGGCTGCCTCTCATTTAGCGTGAAAAAGGATCTAAAATGTTTAAACACTTAGGCATGAACTATGTTGATAATCAGAATGTCATTCTGAGAGTTTTTGAGTGTCATTGTAGCTAGTTGCTTTGGTCCTTGATAAGTTCGGAGCTTGTTTAAATTCTTAGCTGCTTATGTGTCTTTTCATGTTAGTAACCCGTTTATGATATACTCAAGGTGAATAAATAATTGAAAGCAAATTCCTGAATACGATTTCTTTTTTTACGCAAATGTCGACCTCGTGATAAGCTTGTGATTGACTTCTTTTTTTTTTTTTTTTTTTAACTTCTTTAGTACGCTTGTGTGAGTCTTTGTTAGTATAAAGGGATAACATGTCTGGTGTTCTTTATTGATAAGGTAATATAGCACGTGTTCTTTCCTCTTACCAAGCCATGCCATGTTTGACTTTTAAAGTTACTAACCATAAACCATAAAGCTTTATGTAAAGAACCAACCATAATCCTCTGACATTTTGGACTATTCCCATTAACTGAACTCTTCTTTCTTCATATTTGAAACTATTATGCAATTATCTCTTTCATATTTAATATAAAGTATCTTGACATGGACGTGCAAGTTGACCGGAACACCACCATTATCGTGAGAAGGGTAGCTCTCTTTAGGACATCTTCACAAATTATTGGGGATTTTTGAAACTGAACTTTTTATTAATTTGAGCCACTATGCTCACACTTCTATTCATACAAGTTATGTCCCGACTTGCTACAGAGTATGTTTTGCATGTGAGGAACGATGTAGAATCCTTATTTCTTTTTCTATTCTTTTTCTTTTGATTAACATGATCACATAATTCCATATACGTGTGTTGTCCACCTAGATGTAAAAAGAATTTAATCTAATGCCCTAACGCTCACGTTTACAGTAATGTAAAAAGTCTATATTGTCATTTTAAAGGTTGGATTTGGCTTGTACAAACATGAGTGTATATGTTTAGGATTGACAGTGCTTCTTAAGGTTTTCAGTTAATTTGAATAGTCCCAAGTGATCACTGGTTTTATTTTTTGGTCATGAGCTCTTCAGAAGTTTAGTTTTATTCACGTATGTTTTCATAGGTAAGGGTCAAAATGCACCTTTTTTTTTCCTCTAAATTAAAATTGTTAGAAGTCTCGTTGACTTATCCCGAATTTGATGTAGTAGTTAAATTAGATATTGTTTATGAAAATATGAGTCTTGATATTATTATCATTATTGTTTTGTTTCCTGATTCATGTGTATGGTTCTAGATTTTTATATTTTTAGGATTATTTCTTACAATTGTTTAGAGGTATGACTTGGGCATCTATTCCAATATTCAGCGTTAGCCGTAATAGTTTATGTTTCAATATTTGAGTGTTTATGTGCTTCCATTGATCTATCCCAATCTTTAGCTCGTTTTCTAATCCTTATTCTTTTCTTATTTCACATGTACACTCGGGAGTATATTTGGAATCTCATGGCTCGACTCTATCTTTATCCAAATCAGAGAAGCGAACAAATATCGCATTGCACATTTCCGTCTAGCAAGTCTAGTGTCTCTTTCCCTCTCTTTCAGATTTGTTCTTCTTTAGTCACCCATTATTATTTTTATTTAATATGACACTTCACAAGCTTTTTTTTTAGGATTTCTAATGGCAAGAAAATATTTTATTTATTTATTTATAGCCATATCGTGGTAAATATTAAATTCTCAAGTAATTATATATTTAAACAACTGTATATTTTATCTATTCATTTAGTGTAGTATAACTAACCATCTTAATTACTCTTATTTTATAAAATTTGATTAAGAAAAAGCAAAAGAGACATTTTTTAGAATGAAAAAAAAGACGTGAAGTTCTTAACATTATTAGCTTTTTTTTAATTATTAATTGAAAGCTTTTATAAAGAAACAATTTGAAAAAATAACCTTCTTTTGGAAAACATTAAGGTTGCATTATTTTTAGGAGTTATCTTTGATAATCTTTCAAAAGTGGGCAAATTTTTAGTTTTTAATCTTTGTTTTATAAATAATTAGCATGCTTTATCTTAATAAAATGTATATAATATATTTTAATACCTTATTTATATCCTTCTTAACATATCTTTGATTTCCTTATCTAACTTAAGTTTGGCCGGTTAACCGTAGTTAGCGGATCCTTTAGAGTGCTTAATTCCTTCCCCTTAGAAAAATTAGAATCCTTACCTAGAGTTTTAAGTTGCGTAGACCTTAAAATGAAGTCTTTAATTGCTTTAATCACATAGTTTAAAATAGGTGTCCTAATTCACCGTAGAACTAATTAGATGGAAATTTCTTCAATTTTATTAGAAGTTTTCTAATATATTGTACCTCGGTTTGACCCGTGTTAAATATGGGGTATAGCAGGTTCCATTACAACATGGGACCAAATGACCTAAAGATTTCTTAACAAGTATTTTTCATTGGCAAAAACAATTAAAATGAAGCAAGAAATTAATAATTTTATACAAACAGATAATGAAACTGTATATCAAGCATGGGAAAGATGAGAACAATGTTAAGAAAATATCCACACCATGGAATTTCAGACCCTGACATTTTATATATTTTTTATCATGGTCTTAAAATCTCTGCAAGAAATGTAATTGATGCAGGAGGATCTGTAATGAGTAAAATAGCCGCAGAAGCCCCACAATTACTCAATGAAATTTTAGAAAATGCAGTTCAGTGGCCATCTGATAGAATAATCATAAAGAAAGCAACAGGAATCAATCAAGTTGAAGCTCTAAATTCATTAACACAATAAATTACAACACCCACTCAAAAGTTTGAGGCCTTTCAGGTAAATGCTCAATCTTTACCTAAACTTGAAAAATGTGACGTTTGGGGAGATAATCATCCAAATCATGAATGCCAAGTTTCAATTCAAAATGACGAACTTATAAATGTTATTGGTTACAAAAATAATTACACATTTAGTTATCCCATGACACATAAGCGTCTAGGATTTCAATGGAGTAATCCTGATGGTGCTGAAAATCCTCAAAGATTTTTTAGTCAAAAGCAACAAGTACAGGGATTACTTGCATTCCAAAATCAAAATAGAGGGCAACAAAATTTTCAGCAGTACTAACAAAAGCCCCAAATAAATCAACAATCAAACATAGAAGACTTGCTAAATAAGCACCTAAAGGCTACTGATGACTTGATTCACAATCACATTAGAGCAACTGATGAAAAGGTTGAAAGCCACCATTAAGCCATAAAAAATTTGGAGATCTAGGTGAGCCAAATAGCAACACTCATATGTGGACAGATTTAAGGTGCCCTACCACGTAACACTGAGAAAAATCTCAAGGAACACCTCAAAGCAATCTCTTTGCGCTCAGGTAAAGATCTTGATGATCCATATGCATAAAAATAAGATAATTCACTAAACAAGAAGCACGTAAATGAAGGTAAGAATGAAGAAAAACATAAATGCTTAGAAAAACAAAACGATAAAGAAAAAAGTGCAGAAAAATGAATTGATAACAAATCCTCACTCTGTACCTCTTCCTTTTCCCCCAAAAATGAAAAGAGAAAAACTTGACAAACAATTTTCAAAATTTCTTGAGATTTTAAAACAACTTTACATTAACATACCTTTCATAGATGCTTTGACACAAATGCCTTCATATGCTAAATTTTTTGAAGATATTTTGTCAAGTAAAAGAAAACTAGAAGAAGTTTCAGTGGTTAAGCTCACTGAAAAATGTAGTTCTATTCTTCAAAATAAACTTCCATAGAAACTTGGTGATCCAGAAAGCTTTACAATTCCTTGTACTTTAGGAGGCACTCATTTTGAAAAAACATTATGTGATTCAGGTGCTTCAATAAATCTAATGCCTTTTTCAGTTGGTCGACCAAAGTACTAAAAAACCTAAAGGAATAATTGAAGATGTTCTTGCAAGAGTTGATAAATTTGTATTTTCAGTAGATTTTATAGTACTTGAAATGGAAGAAAATACCGAAGTACCAATAATTTTAGGTAGACCATTTCTTGCAACTGGACGGGCAATTATCGATGTATGTCAAGGACTTGCAAATAATGAAATTTCCCGAGGATGAGTCATCATCTTCTTGTTTTTAAACTGATTTACTAAATAGCCTTGCAGATGAATATAAATATGATCAGTTGATTACAGATTCACTTGAAAGATGTTTGGCCAAGTACGACACCATAACTGATGATGACCCTATAGTAAAAGAAGATGTTGAAATGCTAGAAAAAGATTCAGAACATGAGGAAATCTCATTAGAAGAAGTTCAATAAAAAATTGAACTTAAAACTTCTCATTTGAAATATATTTTTCTTGAATCTGAGTTATTTCCTGTAATTACTTCATCTACTTTTACTATGGAACAAGAAATCAGATTGATTGCGGTTTTAAAAGAACACAAAAGAGCTTTAGGATGGAATATGTATCTCACATCAAGGGAATAAGTCTAGCTATTTGCATGCATAAAATCCTCATGGAGGATAATTATAAGCCTATAGTCCAACCACAAAGAAGGTTGAATCCAAAAATGCAAGAAGTCGTCAAGAATGAAGTGATAAAAATTCTAGCAACAGGTATTATTTATCCAATATCTGATAGTCCTTGGGTGAGTCCTGTGTAGGTAGTACAAAAGAAAGGAGGAATAACAGTAGTAAAAAATGAACATAATGAACTGTTACCTACTAAAACTGTCACATGATGAAGAGTCTGTATGATTATAGGCGACTTAATGATGCCACAAGAAAAAACCATTTTCCTTTACCTTTTATAGATCAAATGCTTGAAAGAGTTGCAGGTCATGGTTTTTACTGTTTTCTTGATGGATATTTTGGATATAATCAAATATTAATTGCTCCTGAAGATCAAGATAAAACTACTTTTACATGTCCCCAAGGTACATGTGCTTATCAAAGAATGCCATTTGGACTAAGTAATGCTCCTGCTACATTTCAGCGTTGCATGTCAGCAATTTTTCAGACATGACACAAAATTTTTTTGAAATTTCATTGATGATTTCACCCTTTTTGGCAAAACATTTGAAGATTGTCTCTATCATTTAAGTTTGGTGCTTAAACGATGTGATGAAACAAAACTAGTTCTAAATTGAGAAAAGTGTCATTTTATGGCAACAGAAGGAATTGTTTTAGGACATAAAATCATTGCTAAAAGGATAGAAGTTGATAAAGCGAAAATTAATCTCATAGAAGGGTTACCTCCTCCTCCTACTATAAAAGGTATTAGAAGTTTCTTAGGACATGAAGGTTTTTATAGGAGATTCATAAAAGATTTTTCAAAAATTTCTAAACCTCTGAATAATTTACTAATGAAAGATATCAAGTTTGATTTTCAGACGATTGCAGTAAAGCAATTGAAATTCTCAAAAAATAATTAGCTAATGCCCCAATCATTGTTACCCCTGATTGGAGTCAACCATTTGAAATTATGTGTGATCCAAGTGATATAGCAGTAGGAGCTATATTAGGAAATAAAGAAATAAGATTTTCAGACCTATTTACTACGTCAGTAGAACACTCAATGAAGCATAAAAGAATGATGCTACAACTGAAAAAGAGCTGTTGGTAGTATTGTTTGCATTTGATAAATTTCGTTCATATCTAATAGGAACCAAAGTGACAATATTCACTAATCATGCAACCTTAAAGTACCTCTTATCTAAGAAAGATGCTAGACCTAGACTGCTAAGATGGATTTTTCTTTTACAAGAATTTGATCTTGAAATCAAAGATAGAAAAGGCTCAGAAAATCAAGTTGCTGATCATTTTTCACGTTTGGAAAATCCACCTATTGAGATATCAGATATAAAGGAAGAATTTCTCGATGAACATATATATATGCAATACAACTCTGAATCAGTTACCTTGGTTTGCTGACATCGCAAATTACTTAGTTGGGGGTTGGATTTCGAAAGATTTTTCTTATGAGCAACGAAAACGGCTAAAAAAGGAAATAAGATATTATTTTCTTATGATGTGTACTAGAATCATAAATAAATAATATTTTAAGTCATTGTCATGATGGAGCTGTAGGAGGACATTATGGAGAAAGAAAAACAACGACTAAAGTGCTAGAAGCTGGATTCTTCTGGTCCCCTCTATTTAAAGATACAAAATGATTTGTCATTGCCTGTGACAAATGTCAAAGAAACGGTAACATTTCTAAAAGGGATGAAATGCCTCTTAACTCTATTCTTATGTGTGAAATATTTGACGTTTGGGGAATTGATTTTATGGGTCCTTTTCTTTCTTCAAATAGTTATGAATACATTTTTGTGGGTCTTGACTTTGTTTCAAAGTGGGTAGAAACAATAGCTACTAAAACAATGATGCTCGTACTGTTTGCTCTTTTCTCAGGAAAAATATTTTTTCTAGATTTCGAACCCCACGAGTTATCATAAGTGATCAAGAAATTCATTTTATGAATAAACAATTTTCTAGTTTGTTGTCAAAGTATGGAGTCACTCATAAAATAGGAACTCCATATCATGCTCAAACAAACGGGCAAGTAGAAGTATCCAATCGTGAATTAAAAAGAATTTTAGAAAAAATTGTTGGTTCCTCTCGTAAAGATTTGTATTTAAAATTGGATGTTGCTTTATGGGCATATCAAACTGCTTTTAAAACTTCCATAGGAACACCTCCTTTTAAGCTAGTATATGGAAAAACTTGTCATCTACCTGTCGAATTGGAACATAAAGTGTATTGGCCTATAAAATTGCTTAACCTCAATTTTCTAGACGCAGGTAAGAACCATTTGTTACAACTTGATGAATTGGAGAAATTTAGACTTGAAGCGTATGAAAACGCTAAGTTATACAAAGAGAAAACAAAGAAATGACATGATAAATTCATTTGTCATAAGAGTTTTAATGTTGGAGATCAGGTTCTATTATACAATAGTCGGTTGAGATTATTTTCTGAAAAATTCAAATCACAATGGACAGGATCATATAAAGTAACAGATATAACCCCTTATTGGGCCATTGAAATACAACCTATACATGGGAAAGAAAAGTTTAAAATAAACGGTCATCGTCTAAAGCCTTATATCACTAAAATATTTGATAAATAGGCTCCAACAACCCTTTTTACCTAAAAAAGAAGAGAAAAAAGCCTAGCTGGTGACGTTAAACTCAGAACTACTTTCTTAACTCTTTTAAATATTTATTGATAGATATAAATATGTAATTTTTTTATTTGTTGTTTTTAATATATATATTTTAAAATTTAATCATTATTTATTATTATTATTATTATTATTATTATTATTATTTATTAGTATTATAATTATTATTAATTAAGTCATTCACAATAAGTTAAAAGACAACAAATTTTTAAACTTACTATGCACCTAAAGGTTCAAACTTAGCAGTTAAGTAATTAAAAACTTAACTGTCAAATTGATAGTCTCCAATACTTTCAGACACTAAGTTTTCACTCTGTCTAAGTTACTTGAGAAAATTGAAAGAAAGGTGTCTTTTAAGTCTTGAATGAAGGATTGGTGACATTAACCATCTTAAAGGATCAAACATCATTAGAAAACTTGATTAAGTTAATTGTGAACTTGATTAATATTTTCAAAACTTTCTAATCTTTTCAAAATACAAATCAATCCAACCCACACCTTTCTTCAATTCAAATCAACCAGTCTCTCTCAACTCTCTCCCAACCAATAGTTCTACAAATTTCTCCTTTCAATCCTCGACGACTTCAACATCCAACGACCAATAGTTGGGCTTCGAGTTTCTTTTCGACTTCAACCTTCAATCGACGTGACAACTTTCATATCCGTCCACAACAGCTTCGAATTCATTATCGTTCCTTTTCTTCTTTCACTGGTAAAAATTTATGGCCTTTTTAGTTTTGAAGAAAACGAGGAACTTGAGCCAACTTCTCTTATGATATTGGTTAACAATTTCAATATTTGTTGCTTTAATTTGAAATGTGGTCTGAATAAAACCCTAATTTCTGGTATTTTTTTTCTTCTTTTTTTCGAAATGAATTATGATTTTTTGTTGTTTGTTGTGTTTTTTTGAATTTTGATTTTTGTTGTTTGTGCTTATAAAAACAAAACAACGATTTGAGTAGGTTTGTTCTGTTCTTGTTCTTGGTAAAAATAGTTATATTGTTGTTTTTCTGTTGAGCAAAATTGTGCTACTATTTTTTTGTTTTATTCAACAGATTATTCATCTGTTGTAATATATTAACCATCTGATGCAACAGATTTGTCAAATAATGCAAATTAACCATCTGATGCACCAGAGGAACCATCAAATTATAATTCTAATGCAACAAATTAATCATCTGATGCAACAGATTTAGCATATGATGCAATAGTTTAACTATCTGATGGAATAGATTAACCATATATTGCAACAGATTAAGTATCAGATAAAAAATTTGATGCAACTAATTAACCATCTGATGCAATGGAAGAACCATCAAATTAATGATCTGATGCAACAGATAAAGCTCCTGTTGGATAAAATCCTATCAACTCTTTTAACAGGATATGTCCAAGACATGATTTTTCCAACTGATCATTCTCTGCCACGATAGGCGACCCAATATTGGAAGAAATTAAAACAATATTGATTGTTGATAACTATTCCAACAGATCACTTTTGTGTTGCAATAGATCTGTGACCTATCGCACAGACCATTCATCTTTCTCAATGGATGAATGATATGTTTTGTATTATCGCAACAGATTAATCTGCCGTTGCTGTAGGTTAGTTAACTCTTCTGACAGATCACTCATGTGTTGCAATAGATGTGTGATCTGTTGCACAAACTATTAATCTTTCTCAACAGATGGGTGATATATTTTATATTATCGCAACAGATTACTCAGCCGTTGCTACAGGCTATTTAACTGTTCTAACAGATCACTCATATATTGCAACAGATGATGTTGCAACAAATGTATGATCTGCTGCAAAGACCATTCATTTTTCTTAATAGATGAGTGATATATTTTGTATTATTGCAAAAGATTACTCATCTGTTGCAATAGGTTATTTAACTGTTTCAACAGATCACTCATGTTGCAATAATGTATGATCTGTTGCACAGATCATTCATCTGTCTTAAAAGATGAGTGATACATTTTATATTGTTGCAACAGATTGCTCATCTGCTGCAACAAGTTTGTTATATGTTGTAACAGATATACTACCTGGTGCAACAGATAAGTGATCTGTTAGAACTGTTATTTTACTGTTTTGCTTGTTAGATTTATTGTTATCCTTTTTTAACGATGCACTAATCAACTATAATATATTTTTTTATGTTCCTGTTAATTTTAATAATATGGCTCCTAAAAGAATAGAAGCCGAATCAAGTCTAAGTAAAGGAACTAGTGAAGCAGCTAGGCTACATCCACCACTCTATGAGCTTGCTTTGCAAGCGTTATCTCAATCAGGAGCAGAATATGATGAACACGGGGAGGAGGAATGTTTCAAAAGAGACAATCCAAATGCTAATAGCCCTTCCGCCGAAGAGTTGGTCAAAACCTTCAGCATTGATCGTTATCCTGTGAGAATGTAGTGCGATGGTGGATCAAATTTAACGGGTGATTTTGTGGTTAAGTCATACATGGGAAAATCTTTCGACACCTTCAAAAAAATACTTCGAGAACAAATATTGGATGCTTATTTCAGTGACAGCTGTTTTGGAAAATATCTTGATTTGTCGGAGGACAATAGTGCTCATTTCCAAATAAAAATGGTATATGAACTTCTCAAGCGTAGGTTTATGTATGAAAACAAAGATAAAATGAATGAGCTGTGGATAAATTACTATGGCATGTCTATTTGTTTTGATTGGAAGGAGTTTGCCATAGTTACTGGACTAAAATATTATCATCCTTCTTAAGTTATACCTATTCTAACCCCCCAAAAAAGCATCCCGCACACCCCAAAAAGGCAACGGCAAGTCGTGTGATTGTGGTGACCTGGTGTCCATTGTTGATTCAAGATTCAAAAACAAAAATTTGATAGAAGCGTTGAAAGGTAAAGAACTTTCAAAGAAGCACAAACAGTCATTGAGTTTGATTTGGTTTGTACATAATATTCTTTGGGTGAGAGACGTTAACAACAACATAAACGTTGGTTTAATAACGCTCTCCAAGGATCTTGTGGCATTTAAGAATTATCCTTGGAGTTATGAAAGCTTCAAAATGACCATCCAATATTTGTTAACTCCGTTAGCGCCCAAAGACAGTCAACTTATATCGCTTTCCATGGATTTTCATAATAAGTGTTTCATTTATTTCTTTTATTATGATATCATTCATTTTTTTACTCAATAATGGTTTTGATTTATTGACGTTATTTTATACGCTTGGGCGTTTGAAGCCATTTCTCATTTGATACAACAAGTGAACTACCAGTAAGAAACTTTCTGTCCAAGAATCTTGAGATGGTTGTCGGTTAAAATTGGTAAAAATACAAAATTTCTTGATCTCTTCAACCCCTCGAAGGATGCAGTAAGTATAATTATTATTAAGTTTTTATTTTAATTAATAATTTTTTTGAATAATCTAATCATCATTCTAATATATGTAATGATTTATGTTAGATTGTGCACCCATCGCTAGTTCCGAACAATTGAGACTTGGAGATGCCATTTTTCTTACTTTACAGTTTGTGCAAACTTTATCGGATCCTAAGGCCATCGACAGAATAAAAATGGATTTGTTTGGAGCAACAACCATTACAAGAAAAATAAATTTGGAGGGTGGGCTTGTTGTTGTTGATGGTCTTAGTGGTGATGGAGCTATTGGTGGTGGTAGTGGTGTTGCTGTTGATGCTAATGATGCTCCTCTTACAGTATTTAAAACAAACAATTATGAGTATGATCATACTGGTTATACAGATTTTGCCTCTCCCAACGAATGTTTTGCATGCAAATGACAAGACTACAAGGCGAAACATGATGTAGTGATTAATGCTATTAATGCATTAACTATTTTTGTAAAGGAATTGACATCTAAGAGGGGTGTCATTCCATCAAAAAAGAATTTTATTTCCATCCACTCTATTAGAGATTAAGACTAAAAGGAGAAGGAATGTGATTTCCAAGGCATTATCAAGCATTCAAAAGAGCGAAGTTGCAACTCCTCTATCCGTGTGTTGCACTGAGCAATGCACAATATCCAAAGAAGAGCAGCACGAGCTGAACAAGGTGAATTTATATGTCTTCCAACTAACAAATAGACACATTTCTATTTTAATGGATGACACATCTACTGAAAATTATCAAACAACTATATACATGTGTTGCAACCGTTGATTAACTTGTTGCACCAAATAATGTATACCTGTTGCAACATATGTCTCATCTGTTTTAGCAAATTAAATAGCTCTTCTTACCGCTTTTATTTGTATCAATAGATGACCTATCTACTACAATAAATGAGTCATATGTTGCAATAGATGGTTCATCCGTTGAAAATTATCATACAGGTCTTCCTCTTGTAGAAATTTGACCCAACAGTATTCATTGTTACAACAATAATATAATCTGTTTGGGATAAATTTAAAACAGGAGGAAGACCTGTTTGATTTGCCAGAACAGATGAGTTATCTTTTTTCGTTTTGTTGTATCTTCGTGATTAGCATTGACCGATTCTGGCTTTCCAGGTGGATGTAGAAGCTACTGCTGAACAACATTGACAATATGCTACTCTACTCTGTTTATGAAAATACGGAGAACAAAAAATGCAGAAACCGTACGTAAGCAAAAATAAAGATCCACGACGAGCAAAGCCGAATTTCATAGCACCGGATGAAGAACAACTTATCCATATTGAGTAGATCTTTATATCTTGAGTTGAGTCTGTTAAAGTAATAACCTCACCCCTCCTTAGGAATCTTTGACATCAATACTTAAATTGTTGATGTATTTGTTGAGATCTGTACCCATAACAATATTTTTATATTTCATTTTTTTGTTGATTTTATTTCAGTTAATTTGTTAAGGCTTCGATTTATTTTATTTTATCTATGAATTTTATTTTTTTTCTTAGATTTGAACTTATTAATTGGAATGGAATACTAGATTCAAATATTGCAACTGATAATGTATCTGTTGCAACAGATGGAACATCTGTTGTAAAGTATCGAACAAATTTGACATATGTTGCAACAGGTAAGTAACTATTGGAATTTATCAAACAGGTCTTTCCACTGCTGCAACAGATAGATTTAGATAGAAAGACCAACATAATGCAACAGATGACTAACCTATTGCAACAAATAAACTATATGTCAGAACAGGTAGAATATCTGTTACAACGTCTATTGCATTAAAAAAATTCAACTTTCATTGGACATAAAAAAATATCCACTATATGTAAAAATGTGAAAGTTAATTGAAATAAAAAAGGTGAAATTCATCGACAATGTTTAGTTCAAACATCTAAAATAAAATAGGCACAAATGTGTCAGGTTGACACTTTTTGCTGACTTGACGTCTGATTTTGCCCCCAATGGTTATTTTTTCCCCCAGTGTCTTATATATTCATCTTCTTTCTAAAATCTAACCCTGAATCCCCAAATCTTCTTTTTCGTTGTCATTTTTTTTATCTATTCAAATTCTTCAAATTATTTGCATTTGGTCTTTCTTTTCTTCATCTTTTTTTTTTCAACTGAGCTTGACAATGCCGAGCGCATCTTTCACTGTTTTTTGTGATAACGATTTTTGATATTGTAAGTGCGGTCATGAAGCTCTATTGAAGACTTCTTGTACTCAATAAAATTTAGGTCGTAGATTTTTTACTTGTTAGATTTCAAAGGTATTATTTTTTTAATTTATAATTGATTAATTAATGACTTATAATTATGTTCTTGTTTTTATAGAAATTGGGTGGATACGATTACTTTGATTGGTATGAAGAACGACATCCTTCATAAGCAAATCGTATAATATGGGGTTCGTTGAAGAAAGTCAAGGCTTCGAAAGTGAAACAAAATCGAGCTAGAAGATACTACATTGTTGCCGTTATTGCTACTGGTTTGGTGGTGTTGAGCACATGGATTTTCAAGCCTAATTGCTAAAATTTTCATGTTGGTGTATTTGCTACTGGTTTGGTGTTGTCGAGCACATGGATATTCTAGCGTAATTATTGCAAAATATCAAACAGATTTAGGCATATGTTGTAAAATTTAGGTCATCTGTTGAAATCAAACAGGTCTTCTGCTGTTGCAACAGATTAGACTTAGATTAGATAGATCGGCATAATGCAATAGATAACCAACCTATTGCAATAGATAAACTATCTGGCAGAACAGTTAGAATATATTTTACAATAGATTGATAATCTATTGTATTATAAAAAACTCAACTTTCATTCACTAGAAAAAAATTATTGCCACTACATGTACATGTAATTTAAAGTAAAGTGAAGTATGACTGAAATAAAAAATTATTATTTCACAGGCTCCAAGCGTCCAGTTAGTACCCCATAAGCTCAGACCTCTTGCAGGTTTGCCACAACGTTGTCTTACAGAAAGGTCGTTGTCTCGGTCATTTCTATGCCGGTCAACAAACATTCGATGTGTGTAAGAACGTGCGAGCCGCTCGCATAACCGGTATCATTTTTTGGATAGGTCATGCCCTTGTTTGGACCTTCGAAATCCCATGATTTCTTTATCAACACTTCCTTTGGCAAATGACTCATCAGTTTACTCTCCCTCAACAAGATGGGCAATAGCTCCATCAGTGGCTGCACGAGGAGAAAAGGATCGACATTGTCGACGGTAGGTTCGTTGCAGTCATAACTTTGATCTTTCCCTCTTCGAGTAGTATCTCAATAGCCCGATAATGTATGATGTTCACGCTAATGACTACAAGAATCCTCTTTGCCTCGGTCCAGCTCTTGCCATGTGGATTTAGCCTCTCTCCTCTAACATATTTTATCATTTCTTCTTCCTCCAAGTCCAACGTAGAAACTAAGAAATCAAGTCCCGCGCCACACGTATCAGAATTGATTTGATCGTACTTATTATTGAGCTTTTTGCAGAAGTCGAGGTCCATTATCCTATCGACAGCGTCATAAACTTTTGGGTACGTTAATTGCCTTTTCCTCATGAGGCAGAGAATTTGTCAACATGTTGTGATATAAGAAGACAATTTTAAATAGGTTAGTAATTGTAAAGATGGTCCATCTGTTACATAAGGTTCTCTGAATCAATAATCTAATGCAATTTATACAACAGATGGATAGTAAGTTGCAACAAAATCTCTACCAGTTGCACCAGAATACCCAGCTGTTGCAACAGGTTTCATATTTATTGCGTAGCTTCTTCTTCATGCGCTAGATTAGATTAGAAGGCTAGGTAAAGAAAAGTAATCTTGCCTTGTCTTTGTACCACATATGCATATCTGTCATAGTCTAGAAGTCTTGGGGGAGTGGGGGGGAGAGGCCTGGGGTAATCTGGTGCGCCTGGCTTGGCATTCTTGGCTTGACGCAGATCCCTCTTCTCATTGGTGCCAAGTTCCACGTATATGTCCACCTTCTTGAATGATTCCTGAACTTCAACAGCTTTTTGAGAGGAAGGAGTTACAATTATTTTTTATTTATGACAGGAGAGTACGTCGGTTATTGCTCTTTTCTTCCTCCTAACCAATAATGTAGGAGTGTATCGCTCCCTTACCTAGTCTGACACCCTTCTTGGATTTGAATTCCTCGACATCTTTAGAGATAGCCTCTACTTTTTGAAAGAGTTTATCCTGGCTGTCCTTGCACTCTTTGTATTCGCAACGAGAATACGAGTGTGAAGAGGGGTGAGAGGAACCTTTGTAAGGGTGAAAAGGGATGCTTTCTTGAGCATCTACATGCTCATCATCACGAGTGGTAGTAGCATCAGCATGTCTGCCACCAACACCAACAACTCTACAAGAAGAAGCACCCGGATCTACCTTAGTAGGTTGGTCATGAAGAGATTCAACATTAGGCTGACCTTGCCTAACTGCTTTTCTTATGGCTGTTTCTCTAGCCAATTCCTTCCTTATTAACTCCACCGTTGGGTCTGCTAGTAGTATCAACATGACCTATAGTAATATAAGAAGTCATCAATGACTCCTTCTCAGTAGGCACGATCTGTGGATGCACAACCTAGAAAAAATAAATACATTTAAATTATATAATATAATAATTTTCACAGTTGGGTTAACATTTTAACAGTCAACTCTTCCAACAGATTAACAATATATTGCATCAGATTACCCATCTATTGCATAGTTTGCAGTTAGATGGTTAAAATTCATTTTAGTCAGGTTCAGAGAACCAGAGCAACACATGGATAATTTGATGCAAAATATCAATCATTTGTCAAAACAGATTACCAATCTATTGCACTAGTTGCACAAGACGGGTAATCTATTGGGTTACATGTTATGCAACAGATGATCTGTATGTGTATTAACAATATGTTACATCAAATTACACATTTGTTTCATAATTTGCAGTAGATGGTTAATCTGTTAGGATTCGGGTTCAGAGAACTAAAGTAACAGATGGGTAATCTGATGTAAGATATCAATCATCTGTCGCAATAAATTATCCATATATTGGACCGGTTTGCACAAGATGGGTAACCTGTCGCAACAGATGTCCCATCTGGTGAATCAGATATAACATCTGTTGTACCAGATATAACATCTGTTCAATATCTTTCATTGAGTAAAATTATTTTACTTGAAGAAGACGTACTATATCATCCAGTGGGTTAAGGAGATCAATCTTTTTAATTTTGGTGTTGCTCTTTGCAGCCAACCACCTAAACATCCTTGGATGAGAAACCTCATTCGGGTTATCCATTACTTGCTTTCGGAGGGAAGGAATGACTTCAAATTCCCAAGCCTAAAAATATAAACAGGAAGAAAGCAAAAAAAAAGTCATAATAACTATATTCAATATAACTTAATGGATTAGTTAAAATAGTGATTAATTTTACCATGAAAGCCCAAGGAAAGCTGTATAATGTGGTCGTACCTGAGGATAGCTTTGTCAGTAAATATTGGACAATCAAGTAGAAGATTTCATATCCCCATAAATAATTGTTGAATTTATCAAAATCCTCAGTACGCACCAACAAATCATCTTTTATGAGCTTGTTGATGTCTCTTGCCAATATAACCGAATGGGAAAATCAAACTAAGCACAATTGCTCCTCGTATTTCTTTGGTATAATTTTATCCATGAGATCTGTCAACAAATTCGATGCTTTGAAGACACATCGAGCAATGTCAAACAACTCATCTATTTTTTCCTTGTGTTTTCTTGCTTTGGATCTTTTGCGTGGTGTTCCTTTGGCGATAGGTGGTTTTTCTGGATGATGGCATCTTAAGCCCGTTACTATGGTAAACTCTTGTAAGCCAAAACAAACCGACATGCCACAGTAGTTGATCCGGATTTCATTCATCTTTTTATTGCCCCCTTCATTCGAATCTTCATTATCCTCCACTTACTTGATCCTGTGCTTGAGAAAACCATATACCATCCTCATTGGGAAACAGGCAGGGGTGTCCTCTGCCAACTCAAGAAAGCGTCCAAAGAAGCTCTTCTTAAAAAGTCCGTGTATGTTTTCGTCCTTCGTAATTTTCCTAAAACAAATAAATTTACTTCCCATCTGAATTTAAGTACAATTTCACCAGTTAGTTCTTCTTATATTTTTTTTGTCATTTATCGGCATCGCAACTTGAAACTTGTCAATACTAAAAGTTTTGACAGAATCATGTTGGGATGTCGATATTAATTCACGCCCCATTGGTGATCTGTTATCATCATGTTGATGATCATCCTCTTTCTCTTTATCTTTCTTTTTCTCACTCTCTAATTTCTCCTCTTTCTCACTTTTATTTTCTTTATCAGCATCTACAGACCCTTGTCCACCTCTCTCAATATTTTTTATATCTCTCCTCAGCTTTACTTTGTTTTCCTGACTGAGAATATTCAGGAAACTCCTTCGAATCTCTCTCAGACGTTGATCCACTTTCACTTTCTTTTCTTTTGGGAGACATGTTTTACCTACAAACAACAGAAAAACAAAAAATACATTACAATTGATGTATGCATAAATTTAAAAAAAATACATTACAAACACCACCAATAACGACACACCAACAGTCACCACCACCACAAACACCACCAACCAATGCCATAAACACCATGAATACTGACACCATCGATAACCACCACAAACACCACTAACCAATGTCACCACAAATACCACCAACCAATGCCACCAACAACCACCTCCAGTGCCACGACGACGATCACCACCACAAACACCACAAACACCATCCAACAATACCATGACAGATAACAAAACACTGCGACAGAAACTAGGATTTTCTCGAGTTCTTCCTACGATTTTACCATCAAAACTAAAAATTGTAAACCCATTCTCGAGGATAATACAACTAAATGTTTTCTTTTTCATCATTAACTTAAAAACCCTTATTTTTTAGAAAAAATTAACAAATATAAAACTCTTCTTGAACTCTGTTACCTACGAAGGTAGAGAAAATGACTGATACAAGTAAGAATGAAGTTGAAAATAACACAATGTGGTCGAAAATAAGAAGAAAATTAATTTGTTCTGAAGGGTAGAGCGATTTGTTGAGTAGTTGTAGTTGTTGTCTGTACTGTATAATTGAGTGAGAAAGAGAAAAGAGTGAGAACTCGAGATTTGAAATGATGAAACATTTTTCTCCCAAATGGATGATTTGTATTTTGGAAAAGAATGACAAGTTTTGAAAATGTTAATTTGGTCCGAACTGATCTTAATTATTTTGTAAAATTATAAAAGATATGTGTAATTTTTAATCCTCTCATCATGCAATTTCCAAAAGACTTAATTGAAGTTGTAGTTGACCCTATGAACTCACCCACCCCCGATCCTAGATTAATCAATTTAGGTATATGAACTCAATTGAAATTGTATAAAAGTAAATGTTCAGCCTGTTGCATGAGATACTCATCTGTTGTAAATTATCAAACAAAATAAGTAATCTGTTGTAACAGGTTACCCATCTGTTGTAAATTATCAATTGGATTATCACATGTCATAACAGATTACCCATTTGTTGTAAATTATCAAATAGGGGCTGCCATTTGTTGTAGTTGACCCTATGAAAACTCACCCCTGGTCCTAGATTAATCAATTAAGGTATTGGTCTAACATATGAGGTAGTAAGCATTGGTTCAGCTCAGAGTGATCGATCGACCACTCTGTTCGGGAGGAACATAATACCGTCTCATCGTTCAATTGCCAGAAGACTCAATTGAGGTTGTAGTTGACCCTATGAGAACTCACCCCTGGTCCTAGATTAATCAATTAAGGTATTGGTCTAACATATGAGGTAGTAAGAATTGGTTTAGCTCAGAGTGATCGATCAACAACTCTGGTCGGGAGAAACACAACATCGTCTCATTATTCAATTGCTAAATGACCCAATTAAAGTTGTAGTTGACCCTATGAAAACTCACCCCTGGTCCTAGATTGATCAATTAAGGTATTGGTCTAACATATGAGGTAGTAAGAATCGGTTCAGCTCAGAGTGATCGATCGATGACTCTGTTGGGAGAAATGCAATATCGTCTCATCATTCAATTGCCAAAAAACTCAATTAAAATTGTAGTTGACACTATGAGAACTCACCCCTGGTCCTAGATTAACATATGAGGTAGTAAGAATTGGTTTAGCTCAGAGTGATCAATCGACGACTCTGGTTGGGAGAAACACAATATCATCTCATTATTCAATTGCCAAAAGACTCAATTGAAGTTGTAGTTGACCCTATGAAAACTCACCCCTGGTCCTAGATTAATCAATTAAGGTATTAGTCTAATATATGAAGTGGTAAGAATCAGTTCAGCTCAGAGTGATCGATCGACAACTCTGGTCGGGAGGAACGCAATACCGTCTCATTATTCAATTTCTAAAAGACTCAATTGAAGTTGTAGTTGACCTTATGAGAACTCACCTCTGGTCCTAGATTAATCAATTAGGGGTCGTTTGGTAGAGGGTATAAGAACAATGCAAAGTATACTGTATTTGTAATGCTTGCATTAGTAATACTTGTATTAGTTATGCATATATTATTTCTTATACATTGTTTGGTTTGATGTATAAGAAATAATACATCTTACATAATTTCTATAAAAAAAATTTTGTTTACAAAAATATCCTTCTTCGATTTTGTACACTTTTTTGCAACAAAGTTCTTTTGTTATTTCAACCATAATTAATATTGTTGAACTATTATATAGAGGTTTAGGATTAATTGCAAGACCTTCATCTTTGCGCAAAAATATTACACCGACGGAGAAACAAAAATAAAATAAAATACAAGACATAAAATTAAGAAATAGTCTCAATTTCTTTAAAAAAATCTTTTTAAAGACTCTTGAAGTAAAGCAAAAATATGTTATAGTTATTTAATCAACCATTCATTATTGTAAATTCAAATAGTGGGAAAAGAAATTGTGAAATATTTTGAAAAGATTCACTAGTGCAAATTAAAATGACAGGAAAAGAAATGGTGAAATATTTTGAGAGGGAAATTGAGGGGTATTAAGATCATTTAATAAGTAAATGCATGTGTTTAAAGTCTTTGTATTACCAATACATAGGAAATAGAGTGTATTACTATTACACACTTCAATACACAATAAAATGTATAACTAATGTTTGCATTAGTTATACATAGGCAAAAAGTCGTACCAAACAAGGTACTAGCAATACACATTAACTAATGCATGCATTATATTACGCATCTGTTGCGATGGATGACTGAGCTTTAGAAATTTTCAAACAGAAATTGTTATCTGTTGCACTTAGATGTTTTAAAACCCTTTTTTCAAAAAAGTAATTTAGGTATTTCCTGTCCGAGATAAAAAAAGTTAAAATACTAAGGCGGTAAAAAATATTACTTGGATAACTCAAAAATCTCCTGAGTGAGTAGTCTTATCTGGTATTTTCAATGTCACCGTCTTCTTGTGCCCTCAAAAGTCAAAAGTTATTAATGAATATTTAAAACCCATATCTAGGAGAATACTCTCACCTTCATCCATAACATAAGTAAGACTCAAGACTCAACTCAACTCATCTATAAGACTCAAGACTCAACTCAACTCATCTATCACTCTTTTGTGTTGATTCACTCAATTTTGTGTTACCCTTTTGTACAAACGGAGCAACTATTTGAAGAAATCAAACTAGTAGCAAGGATGGTTTGATTTATTCCAACATATGACTCATCTTTTGCAATATGTCATCCATCTATTGCAACAGATGCCTTATCAGTTAAGCAAATGGGCAATCTGTTGCATCAGATTGGTCATCTGTTGATTCGCTCAATTTTGTGTTACCCTTTTGTAATTTTATTTTTCTTCTTCTTATGTTTGACATCAAATGTATTTCTCTTGTTTGTAGATATAAGGATGTGAAATTGGATCCATTTTTGTCCGACCAGCATTAAAGGCTAGAGTAAAGATGGGTTCGGAGGAATAAGCTACTTACAGATGGAACCACTTCATATGTGGGAGGTATGTATTACTGATCAACCTATCGTGAAAACACACATACAGTACAATGATTTTGTGAATGTTTGTTCTTTACCTATTAGGCATTAATTCTTCAAATAAGATATGATATTTTACAGTTAAGATTGTTAGGTTTAAACTGGTACGTCTGAGGGACCAAGTAGGTGGTGTCGATACCCTGTTATAATTTAACGACCATTTATGCTCACTTTTTTGTGTCAAGTTTGGGGAAGGGTTCAAGTTTTTGGTGGCAGTGTAAATATCCAATAGTGATTGGACCAGTCTTAATGGCTCAATGGACTTCTTGAAAGGCCTCTGAAGCCTCGCACTGCAGCAAACACCGATGGAACCAATAGAAATTCCCCTGGTCCAAATTTATATGGATGGGTTGCTAGAGGAGACTATTATACATTAGTAGGTGCTTGGGAGAATACCTGTGCGGGAAGGGAAAGATTGAAAAGGCTATATATCATCTCAGACCTTGTTTAAGAGGAAACACAGGGTAGGAAGGAAAGTGTAGTGAAATTGGCTGATGAAATTGACATGAAAAATGAAAAAATTGGATGAGCTGTGAATGTGAAAGCATATCCAAAAATAAAAACCCATCTGTCGTTGAAGTAAAAGAAGAATGATCAAGAGGATTGGAGATGGTCACTTTGCTTGAGCCTGCAACTAGCGAGCGTGGCCTCAATGAAGACCCACAAAATACAGGACCAGAACTCTAAGGAAGCAGCTTCGTGAGCATGGAAGGTGGTAAGATTATTGGTCAGAATTGAAACCAGAACCAACTACTCCCAAATTAAAAATACGGGATCAAGCTAAGGTGTCAATTTCTCAAGTTAAACGTACGTCCCATGCCTCCTGTTTATGGCTCTGTTCAGGTCAAAGGCAGTGGAAACAAGAAGGCATGAGATTTTTGCCCAACTTTAGACCTTTTTGTTTCTACTGCCATCGACCTGATCATAGCCATAAACGGAAGGCATGGCATGCAAGTTTAACTTGAGAAATTTCCACCTTAGCTTGATCCCGTATTTTAAATTTAGGAGTAGTTGGTTTAGGTTTCAATTCTGATCGACAATCATATCAATTTCCTGTGCTCGCGAAACTTCTTCCTTAGATTTCTGGTCCTGTACTTTGTGAGAGTCTTCATTGAGGCCACGCTCGCTAGTTACATTCTCTAGCAAAAGGTACAGCTCCAGTCCTGTTGACCATTCTCTTTTTTTCAACGACTAACAGATTTTTTATATTTGTATACACTTCCACGTTTGAAGCTTATCTAATTTTTTTATTTCTCATGTCAATTTCATTGGCCAGATTTGCTTGAATTTCCTTGCTTGCTCCCCTGTGTTTTCTCTTAAACAAGGTTTGAGATGATATATGGCCTTCTCCACCTCCTCCTTCCCGCACAGGTATTCTCCCAAGCACCTTCTACTGTATAAAAGTCTTCTCCAGCAATCCATTCATATAAATTTGGAATAGGGGAATTTTTATTAGTCCCATTGTTGTTTGCTGCAATGCGAGGCTTTGGAGGCTTTTCAAGAAGTCCATTATGCCTTTAAAAACCAGTCCAATCACTATTGGATATTTACTCTGCCGTCAAAAACTTGAACCCTTCCCCAATTTTGACACAAAAACATGAGCATAGATCATCATTAAATTATAATAGGGTATCGACACCACTGTCTTGGAACCCTTCGGCCTTATCAGTTTGCACCTGTCAAACTAAATTGTACAATGTAGGATCTTGTTTGAAGGATCAGTGTCTAATTGGTAAAAAACTACATTCACAAAATAATTGCACTTTATGTTTGTCTGTCGCGGTAGACTGGTCAATAATACATAACTCCCACTCATGAAAGTGGATCTATTTCACACACCTTATTCTTCCTACCCCATCAAGGACACTACAATGTTGTTTATTCATCTGCACGTATGTGATGACTATTAAAAAAGAGTTGTGAAGAGTCGTGACTTTTTTCAACACGTTCAAAATAGTTGATGAATGAAAATCTCCATCTGTTGTAATTGATGACTTATATTTTGGAAGAAATCAAAACAACTCCTCCAAAATATGGTCCATCTGTCGCAACAGATAATCCATATATTGCAACAGATTATAAATCTGTTATGACAGACCAGACATTATTTATTTATCTGCACGCATGTGATGACTAGTTGTAATACCCCAAAAAATCCAAACCAATATTAGAGTCATGTACCAAGATCATGCATAGTACATCATGGTTATTTTATAGTTTTATAAGTAAGTTAGATGTATATTAAGACTTCAAATAACTCTCAGCTATCAGATGAATCAAAACATTCCTTATCAATTGAATTCTTGAGAAGGATATTGGTATAGTCAACTTCAAACGAGCATATTTCTCATTATACTTGGAATTTTTGAGATTAGGACCTATTAACAAATAGATAATTGAATTAGCTTTCCTACTAAACCAATTTCGCCTAAATTCAATATCGGAGAAAGGAGTTATTCCTATTTTACTCCAGCATGTCAGCCTGGAAACTGTGTGACGACATTCGTGGTAGCTTACCACATTTGTGATGCGCTACCACGAAGGTCATCAGCCTTAGGCAGAATATAAATCTTGTGTGACGACATTCATGATAGATTACCACATTTATGATACCCTACCACGAAGGTCGTCAACCTTAGGCAGAATCCAACTCCTGTGTGACGACATTTGTAGTAGCTTACCACATTTGTGATGCCCTACCACGAAGGTCGCCAGCCTTAGGCAGAAACTAGCTCCTAAGTGACAACATTCGTGGCAGCTTACCATAGTTGTAATGACCTACCACAAAGGTCATCAGACTTAGGTAGAAACCATCAGTTCCAGCTTCTGTGTGATGACATTTTTGACGGCTTACCATACTTTTGATGTCTTGTCACAAATATCGTCAGTTATGATTTTCAGCAACTGAGAATTTATTTCATAAGGGTATTTTGGTGTTTTTCCTTCACTTCCCATGACTTATAACCCTCAAGGAACTTATTATCTTTCCTTCTCTTTAGTTAAAACATCTTAAAAACCCCCTTTTACACTTTCAACCACAAGATTAAGGTTTCCTCTCAAGATCATCTCCTCAGGAACAAGAGCATTATTTCCCAAAGAGGTTAAATCCTAGTCAAGAAAAATCAAGGGCAAGCCTAAGGATTTCTTCAGGAACCTTCAGAAACATTAGATTTCTTTCAAGATCAAGCTTTAAGGTATGTGTAGTGTTCATCTATGGACTCAATTCGTTCATAGAGTTCAAGAACCATGCTTTTAATTGTTATTTTATAAACTTTTGTGGTGATATAAGCATGTACACATTGATGATTGTTGTTCAAGTTTCAAGATGATATATAAGGATGTTTGTCATGGAATATATATGATTGTTGGTTGAAAATCATGAACTTTGGGTGGGTTGAACTAATTCAAGTATGAAATCCACCTATGCCTTAAAGAATGCATGTAAGGTGTTTGATAAAATGCCTAGGATGTTAGAAGTTCATATTTATATGATTTCATGATATCTAAATGACAAGTCCATGTTAGCGATACACTTTAATATGGATGACCATGCTATTTATGTATTCTTATGGTGATGGCATAAAGTGTGTATGATGATGGAAATATGAATTTTGTGTGTGAATTATATCCATACTTTCCCTTCCATGTTTGAGGTGTTGATTAAATACATGAAGTATATTATCCCCTACTTATGATATAGCGAATTGTAGACTCCAATCTTGTGATCAAGTCATGTCATGTGTGTCAGTTTTCTTCTATCGAGTCCTGAGGGTATTCGTACCTGAAAAACATAGCTGTGTGCCTAGAGCCATGTCATGTTGTCACGATAATATCAGTCAAGCTATAATCTATAGAACTCATTCAGTTATGTGACTCAGGAAACCTCAGAAATCTCACGATCCTAGTTCACTCTCAGATAATAGTACTACTCCGTCAGTCAACAGAAGTCAGTTAATTTGTCCATGTACAATTAGTTGAATCATGTTTAGTCTCTTCAGATGGGAGTAGGAGTTAGCACCGAGTGAATCCAAGGATGAGAACTCACCTCTATATGAGGGTGTGATTCTTAGAAGTCATCCTTGCGTTCTAGAACTATGTATTTAGCATAGGTGAGACATCGTAGCCTGTTATATGAGGGTAGATGAGGTGTCTTAAACTGTTATATAAGGGTTTCTACCATTCTCACTAGAGTTACCTATTATATGAGTGTTTCTCACATATTGTCCTTACCAGTGGCGCGGTATTGACACCCTTCCAGTCAGGGCAGATGTTTGACCCTATCTTAGCCATAATGGCACATATGGGGCATGTCGGTTAAACAATTACCTCCCACTGTTTCAATATCAATCTCAGTAAAAGAACTTAGATAGTTCTTTAGATATCAATATACCAGGACTGTTAGATGCGGTCAAATTCAGTTATAACACAGAATTCAGAGAGTTCAACCAGATTTAGGGCTATCAGATACAGTCATTCATGTTATCAGAACTACGATTCTAGCCATGTATTAGCGTACAGATTTAGACATCATGTACTCATGATCTTAGTTACTATGTATGTATGTTTGTACTCTTACGTTCATATGAGTCAATCAATAGAATTATTGATGCACGTAAACCCTTGCATTAGCCTATCTCACTCGTATACTCATTACTCTAGTTGTACTGACGTATTTGTGCTATGGTTCTTTCTTTTCATGTTACACCATAGGTTTAGAGGCACAAGTCCTAGACCAGCAGTAGCAGTCACACTCAGCATAAAGAGTTGAAGTGAGTCCTCTTCATTCGAGGACGACATTATTTGATTTATTCATTAATTTCTTTAGTTCAGTTTTACGGAGTTAGTTGGAGACATGTTCCTTCAACTTGTTATTTCATACAGTACTTAGAGGCTTTCAGATTTACGCTTAGATTCAGCTTTCAGATTCAGTTTTCAGTTTTTTTAGGTATCTTTCACCCACACAGATGTTACTATTTTATAGATTCTTTATTCAGTTGAGCCTTATGGCCTACACGTTCATGTTTTCCGAATTATTACATTATATATTATAGTGCACAGGTACAGATATCAGTCATGGGTTAGCTTGTGGTCCTTCAAGGTCATAAGCACTGTGTAGCATTCTGGTTCAGAAAATTGGGGTTTTACAAACTTGGTATCAGAGCCTAAGGTTCAATAAAGTCCTAGGAATTCTGAAACCACATCTGGTCGAGTCTTGTGCATGGGTGTGTTGCGCGCCACATTTATGTACATGAGGCTATGAGATGTTTTAGGACCAGTTCCCTTTCTTCAGTATTCATGTCGTGCTAGTAAATATAATTTCAAGTCAATCTCTCAGTCTAATTCGATCTTCTCTTATTTCAGAAACATGCCTCCATAGAGAAGAAATTAGGCAGCTCCTCAGCCCGAAGATCCTTTGGGCGAACATTCTTCTCATGCATAGTTCAGGACCACATTTACCGCTCTTGCTCAGTCTTTAGTTGCCCAGAATGAACGAATAACAGTCGTTCCAGCTAACCCAGTGGCCAATTCAGCAGCAGCTAGGATTCAAGACTTCACCCGAATAAACCCTCCGTCCTTATTTGGGTCTAAGCCAGACGAGGATCCTTAGGAATTCGTTGACCAAGTACAGAAGGTCATTGATATCATGGGAGTCACTTCTTCTTAGAGTGATGAGTTAGCCGCATACAAATTACAGGATGTCGCTCACACTTGGTACAAGCAGTGGTTAGCGGAAAGGTTAGAGGATACTGGTCTTGTTGAGTGGGAAAAATTTGTCACGGCTTTCTTAGAGAGATTCTTTCCCCAAGAGATAAAAGAGGACAAAGTTCTTGAGTTCATCAATCTTAGGCAGGGAAATATGATAGTTAGAGAATATTCTCTTAGATTTACTCAGCTAGCCAGATATGCCCCTCATGTGGTTGCAGACAACAGGGCTAAGATGAGCAAGTTCATGTTAGGGGTGAATGATAGCGTGGTAAATGAGTGTAGGTCTGCAATTTTGAAAAGTGATATGACTTTCGCCAGGCTCATGACCCATGCTTAACAGATAGAGGAGCAGAAGGTTAAGACTAGGGAGAGGCAGAACAAGAGAGCAAGAGCAGGCAGTTTCAGTTTTGCTTAGCCCAAATCAGAGAGAGAAAATTGTTTGCAGTTTCATCCTAAGTCAGCAGTTCCAACCTCTTCCTCCGCTAGTGCCCCAGTGCCAAAGTTCAGGGACGGCAACAGAGATAGAGCACCAGGATCTAAATCTTAGGGCAGTGTTAGCAGTGCCCGAACAAACCCCCTTTGTCAGACTTGTGGTAAGAACCACAAGGGTATTTGCAAAGCCGGTAGTGATGTCTATTTTGGTTGTGGTAAGCCAGGCCACACGATTAGGGAGTGTCCTCAGTCAGGCCCTCAAGGTCAGCAGAATCGTTCCACAGCCAAGTTCGGTCGTCTGAACCAGCAGGGTGCCACTTCCAGTGCTACTAGTGGGAAATGCCCAAATAGACTCTATGTTCTTCAGACCCGACAGGATCAAGAAAATTCTCCTGATATCGTTACTGGTACGTTATAGATTTTCCATGTTCATGTTTATACTTTACTAGACCTAGGTGTATCCCTGTCTTTTGTCACTCCATACATAGCAGGTGATTTTGGAATCATTCCTAAAATTTTAGCAGAGCCCTTTTCGATCTTTACCCCAGTGGGTAAAACTATCATAGCTCGGTTGGTATACAGGAACTGCCTGGTTATGATATTTTAGAAATCCACATCAGTAGATTTAGTCGAGTTAGAGATGACTGATTTTGATATCATTCTCGATATGGATTGGCTTCATTCCTGCTATGCCATAGTCAACTGCAAAAATAGGATAGTTCAGTTTCAGTTCCCGAATGAGTCTGTCCTAGAGTGGAAGGGTAGCACTTCGTCTTTCAGGGCTCAGCTTGTTTCCTACCCTCGGGCAAGGAAAATGATTCCTAAGGGGTGTGTGTATCATCTCATGCATGTTAAGGATTCCAGTTACGAATCTCCTAGTCTCAAATCAGTCCTAGTGGTTAATGAATATTCAGACATGTTTCTCGAAGATCTTCCAGGCATTCCTCCCAAAAGGGGGATAGACTTCGGCATAAACCTTCTCCCCGATACTCAGCCTATTTCTATTCCGCCATACAGAATGGCACCAGTAGAACTCAATGAACTGAAAGATCAGTTAAAGTATCTCTTAGATAAGAGAGTCATCAGGCCCAGTGTATCCCCATGGGATGCGCCAGTCTTATTCGTGCACAAGAAAGACAGTTCTCTCAGAATGTGTATTGATTACCATCCTCAACAAAGTCATGGTCAAGAACAGGTATCCGCTACCTAGGATAGATGACTTGTTTGACCTACTTTAAGGTGCCAGTCATTTCTCTAAGATAGACCTCAGATCAGGCTATCATCAACTCAGAGTTAGAGAATGTGACATTCCGAAGATAACTTTTCATACTCGGTATGGTCACTTTGAATTTCTAGTCATGTCCTTTGGTCTTACCAATGCCCCTGCAGCTTTCATGGACTTGATGAACCGGATATTCAAGCAGTACTTAGACATATTCGTCATAGTCTTCATAGATGATATTCTGGTCTATTCTCGCACAGAGCATGATCATTCAAACCATCTCATAATTGTTCTTCAAACTCTCAGGGATCACCAGTTATTCGCTAAGTTCAGTAAGTGCGAATTTTGGTTAAGATTAGTAGCATTCCTTGGCCACATTATTTCTGGTGATGGCATTAGGGTAGATCCTCAGAAAACTGAAGCGGTAAGAAACTGGCCTCACCCTGTCTCTCCATCAGATATTGGGAGTTTCTTGGGTTTGGTTGGATATTACCGATGGTTTGTCGAGGGATTTTATTCTATTGTATCTCCTATGTCCATATTAACTCAGAAGAAGGTCAAGTTTCAGTGGTCAGAACCTTGCAAGAAGAGTTTTCAGGAGTTGAAGACTCGACTCACCTCAGTTCTAGTTTTACCACTTCCCGACGGTTCCGATGGATTCG
Source organism: Capsicum annuum (assembly GCF_002878395.1). Lineage (NCBI taxonomy): Eukaryota > Viridiplantae > Streptophyta > Magnoliopsida > Solanales > Solanaceae > Capsicum > Capsicum annuum. Next base: position 201,359,436 of record NC_061114.1, read on the forward strand.
TAGTATATTGTTATGCATCAAAAGTAGGTTTAGGTTGTATCCTCATGCAGCATGTTAGAGTCATAGCCTACGCCTCCAGACAGGTAAAGCCCTATAAGAAGAATTATCGTACTCATGACCTTGAGTTAGCAGCAATTGTCTCTGCCTTAAATATTTGGAGGCATTATCTATATGGCGTTCATATAGATGTATTCACAAATCATAAGAGCCTTCAGTATGTATTTTCCCAGAAAGATCTCAATCTTCGTCAGAGAAGATGGTTAGAGCTCTTGAAAGATTATGGCATGAGTGTCCTTTATCATACGAGCAAGGCCAATGTAGTGGCCGACGCACTTAGTAGACTGTCCATGGGTAGTGTTTTCCATGTTGAGGATAGTAAGAAGAAATTAGCTCAGGAGATTCATCAACTTTCCAGACTAGGCATTCGCTTAGTCAACTCTTCAGAGGGTGGTGTATGTGTTCAGAGTAGTTCAGAGTCATCCCTAGTTTCTGAGGTGAAAGAGAAGCAAGATAGGTATCCTAGCCTTGTTAAGCTAAAAAAGTCAGTTCAGAGTCAGAAAGTAGAGATTTTCTCCCAAGGGGGAGATGGTGTTCTTTGTTTTCAGGGCCATCTGTGTGTTCCCGGTGTAGATGACTTGAGGCAGCAAATTCTTGCAGAAGTGCATGGTGCGTGATACTCTATTGATCCAGATGCCACTAAGATGTACCATGACTTGCGGGAGATCTATTTGTGGAGTAGGATGAAGAGGGATGTTGCAGAGTTTGTGGCTAAGTGCTCTACATGTCAGTAGGTTAAGATAGAGCATCAGAAACCTAGTGGTTCCATACAGGAGTTCACTATTCCTACTTGGAAGTGGAAAGAAGTGAACATGAACTTCGTGACGGGTTTGCCTAGAACACATCATCAGCATGATTCCATTTGGGTCATTGTAGACAGAATGACCAGTTTATCTCATTTCCTTTTAGTTCGTACCTCTTACTCAGCTGAGGATTATGCCAAACTCTATATCAGGGAGTTGGTCAGATTACACTGTGTTCCACTATCTATCATCTCAGACAGAGGTTCCCAGTTCACCTCTCACTTTTGGAAAGCATTCTAAAAGGGTCTTAGCACCCAAGTTCATCTCAGTACAACGTTTCATCCTCAGGCAGATGGTCAAGCAGCATGGACTATTCAGACTCTGGAAGATATGCTAAGGTTATTTGCAATTGATTTCAAGGGAAGCTAATACGACCACTTACCTTTGATTGAGTTCACATACAACAACAGCTATCACTCCAGTATTCAGATGGCTCCGTTTGAAGCTCTCTATGGTAGGAGATGTAGGTCTCCAATCAGTTGGTTCGAAGTTAGTGAGACTGCAGTCATAGGGCCTGATAGTATTCAATGCCTTAGAGAAAGTTCAGTTGATCAGAGAAAGACTCTGGGCTGCTCAGAGCTGACAGAAGTCTTATGCAAATGTTCGTAGAAAGGATCTCGAATTCGAGGTCCATGACTATGTCTATCTCAAGATCTCTCCCATGAAGGGAGTGAAGAGATTCAAAAAGAAGAGAAAGCTCAGTCCCCGATATGTTAGTCCCTTCAGGATGCTTAGTCGCTTCAGCAAGGTAGCCTATGAGCTCAAATTGCCTTAAGATCTAGCCTCAATTCATCCAGTCTTCCATGTCTCTTTGCTCAAGAAGTACATAGGTGACCCAGCAGTTGTAGTCCCTATTCAGAGCATTGACATTCAGAATAGCCTCTCTTATGAAGAGATTCCAGTCTAAATCCTCGACTATCAGACTCATAGGCTGAGGAACAAAGAAGTCCCTCTAGTCAAGGTTCTTTGGCGGAATCAGTCCATGGAGGGAGCTACTTGGGAAACAGCAGCAGAAATGCAAACCAAGTACCCTCATCTTTTCTCCGCTAATCTAAACTTAGCTCGAGGTAACAATTTTCCTTAAGCTTATTCAGTTACATGTTCAAAATTCTAGTATAAAATTGGTATCAAGTATTAGTGCATAGCTTATCATGCATTCATGAGTTCAGCTTATCAGTCATGCATCAGATATGCATGTTCAGTTGGGCTATATTCAGTTTAGAATTCAATTTAGTCCTAAAATCATGTGCCAGTTTAGCATGATCAGTGTATGCATTCGATATTGTAATACCCCAAAAAATCCAAACCAATATTAGATCCATGTACCAAGGTCATACAAAGCACATCATGGTTCTTTTATAGTTTTATGAGTAAGCTAGATGTATATTAAAGCTTCAAATAACTCCCAGCTATCAGACGAATCAAAACATTCCTTACCGATTGAATTCTTGAGAACCATATTGGTATAGTTAAATTCAAATGATCACATCTCTCATTATACATAGAATTTTTGAGCTCATGACATATAAACAGATAGATAATTGAATTAGCTTTCCAACGATACTGATTTCTCCTAAATGCGATATCAGAGAAAGGAGTTACCCTATTTTACTCTAGCATGTCAGGCTGGAAACTGTGTGACGACATTTGTGGTAGCTTACCACATTTGTGACTCCCTACCATGAAGGTCGTCAGCCTTAGACAAAATCCAACTCCTGTGTGACAAAAATCATGGTATATTATCACATTTGTGATGCCCTACCACGAAGGACGTCAGCCTTAGGCAGAATCCAACTCCTGTGTGATGACATTCATGGTAACTTACCACATTTGTGATGCCCTACCACGAAGGTCATCAGCCTTCGATAGAAACCACCTACTAAGTGATGAGATTAGTGGTAGCTTACCACATTTCTGACGCCCTACCACGAAGGTCGTTAGACTTAGGTAGAAACCATTAGTTCCAGCTCTTGTGTGATGATATTTTTGATGGCTTACCACACTTTTGACCCTTTGTCACAAATCTCGTCAGCTATGATTTTCAGCAACTGGGAATTTATTTCATAAGGGTATTTTGGTCTTTTCTCTTTACTCCCCATGACTTATAACCCTCAAGGAATGTATTATCTTCCATTCTCTTTAGTTAAAACATCTTAAAAACCCTCTCTTACACTTTCAACCACAAGATTTGGGTTTCCTCTCAAGATCATCTCCTCAGGAACAAGAGCATTCTTTCCCAAAAGGGTTAAACCCTAGTCAAGAAAAATCAAGGCCAAGCCTAAGGATTTCTTCAGGAACCTTCAGAAATATTAGATCTCTTTCAAGATCAAGCTTTAAGGTATGCGTAGTGTTCATCTATGAATTCAATTCGTTCATAGAGTTTAAGAACCAGGCTTTTAATTGTTATTTTATAAACTTTTGTGGTGATTTAAGCATGTACACATTGATGATTGTTGTTCAAGTTTCAAGATGATATCTAAGGATGTTTTTCATGGAATAGATGTGATTATTGGTTGAAAATCATGAACTTTGGGTGGGTTGAACTAATCCAAGTATGAAATCCACCTATGCCTTAAAGAATGCATGTAAGGTGTTTGATAAAATTCCTAGGATGTTAGAAGTTCATATTTACATGATTTCATGATATCTAAATGACAAGTCCATGTTAGCGATACACTTCAATATGAATGCCCATGCTATTTATGTATTCTTATGGTGATGGCATGAAGTATGTATGATGATGGAAATATGAATTTTGTGTGCGAATTATATCTATGCTTTCCCTACTATGTTTGAGGTGTTGATTAAATACATGAAGTATACTATCCCCTACTTATGATGTAGTGAATTGTGGACTCTAATCTTGTGATTAAGTTATGTCATGTGTGTCAATTTTTTTATATCGAGTCCTGGGGGTATTCCTACCCGAAAAACATAGCTGTGTGCCTAGAGCCATGTCATGTTGTCACGATAATCTCAGTCAAGCTATAATCCATAGAACTCAGTCAGTCATGTGACTCAGAAAACCTCAGAAATCTCATGATCCCAATTAACTCTTTGATAATAGTACTACTCCATCAGTCGATGGAAGTTAGTTAATTTGTTTATGTACAGTCAATTGAATCATGTTTAGTCTCTTCAGATGGGAGTAGGAGTTAGCACCGAGTGAACCCAAGGAAGGTAACTCACTTGTATATGAGGGTGTGATTCTTAGCAGTCATCCTTACATTCTAAAACTATGTAGCCAGCATAAGTTGAGACATCGTAGCCTATTATATGAGGGTAGATGAGGTGGCTTAACCTGTTATATGAGGGTTCCAACCATTCTCACTAGAGTTACCTATTATATGAGGGTTGCTCATATGTTGTCCTTACCAGTGGCGCGATATTGACACCCTTCCAGTCAGGGTAGAGATTGGACCCCATCTTAGCCATAATAGCATATCTGGGGCATGTCGGTTAAACAACTACCTCCCACAGTCTCAGTAAAAGAACTCAAACAGTTCTTCAGATATCAGTATACCAGGACTATTAGATACGGTCAAATTAAGTTATAGCACGGAACTCAGAGAGTTCAACCAGATTCAGGGCTGTTAGATACAGTCATCCATGTTATCAGAACTACGGTTCCATCCATGTATTAGCGTACAGATTTAGCCATCATGTACTCATGATCTTAGTTACTATGTATGTATGTTTGTACTCTTACATTCATATCAGTTAGTCAGTAGTATTATTCATGCACGTAAACCCTTGCATTAGCCTACCTCACTCGTATACTCAGTACTCCTATTGTACTGATGCATTTGTGCTATGGTGCTTTCTTTTCATATTACACCATAGGTTTAGAGGCACGAGTTGCATACCAGAAGTAGCAGTCGCATTCAGCATACAGAGTTGCAGTGAGTACTCTTCATTTGAGGATGCCATTATTTGATTTATTCATTTATTTCTTCAGTTCAATTTTACGGAGTTAGTTGGAGACATGTTCCTTCAACTCCTTATTTCAGACAGTACTTAGAGGCTTTTAGATTTACACTCAGATTTAGCCTTCATATTCAGTTTTTAGTTGTTTTGGGTATCTTTCACCCACACGGATGTTACTATTTTATAGATTCTTTATTTAGTTGAACCTTATGTCCTACATGTTCATGTTTTCTGCATTATTACATTATATATTGCAGTGCACATGTATAGATATCAGTCATGGGTTAGCTTGTGATCCTTCGGGGTTATAAGCACGGTGTAGCATTTCGGTTAAAAAAATTGGGGTGTTATACTATTAAAAAAGAGGTAAAGAGTCTTGACTTTTTATCCAAAACATTCAAAACAGCTGATGAATTGAATTCTCCATCTATTGCAACTGATGAATTAGCTGTTAGAAGAAATCAAAACATCCCCAACATATGCTCCATCCTCGTAACAGATAATCTATATGTTGTAACAGATGGTAAATCTGTTACGGTAGATGGATGATCTGTGTAACAGCTCAATAATCACGACTGTTATCAAGTCTTCTCCAAACCATTTTGAAAAGGTAAAAAGTATTAATGTAAATGAAAAAGTTATGACTTTTCACAGAAAACAAAATGCCACCAGTTTGAACGACGATATTCTGCGCGACATAGTGAAGGAACTTTAGAGGCAGGTTAAAGACCTGCAGAGGGAGTTGGTCGCCATGATAGCGACGTTGTTCAGAGAGATACAGAGGCTGATGAGGGCCCTACTACTGCGAGTTGATTGGTCGGCTGTCATTAATAATGATGACAATGATGATAATAATAATAATTAGAATATGTTTTTGTTTTAGCGTATGTATTTTAATTTTTGTATATCGAATCTATCCCTAATCTATTTTATTTTTCGTTTAATGAAAATTTTATTTTTAGTTGATTTTGGCTTTTTAATTCTTATACAATTTTCATTCTGTCTATTTCTTCTTCTTCTAAACATTTTACATGTTAACATGTCAACGGCTGGAGGTAACGAGCAATTTTGAATTCAGTAGCAATAGCAATTTTGGCTTTTGAGTTCTTTCAACAGATGAACCATGTGTTGGAACAAATTGATCATCGGTTGGGTTTCTGTCAATAAATTATCCATCTATTGCGATAGATTTATCATCTATTGGAGGAAAATATTCCAGTTTTATGAAACTGTGTTGTGTTTTTCTAGCTAATGTCCATCTGTTGCCACAGATGGGTAATCTGTTGAAAATATTTGTGGTTTGCTATATTGTTTAGTTCATGTTTTGCTTCTTTTTATTGATGCACAAGTTATTAAAAAGATATTTTATATATAATATATGATAACATTACATTCACAACAATGCGTTAAATATATAAAAGTGCACAACAAACAACTACACAAGTTTCTGCAATTACAATGATCATAGTGGATTAGGATCCAGACAGGTAGTTCTTTTGTGGCCAGAGCGCTTACATACGGAGCACTTGTTTCTTCTTGATGCGAATGATTCTCTGACTCCACGCCTCCTCTTATATGGATTTCTTCCTGATTTGATAGTGCTTGGTCAATATATAGAGGAGGTATTAATCTCCCCATAAGCTCTGCAAGAACAACCTAAGATTCTTCGGAAGGCACCGGAGTAACATGCCTATTATATGTCATTTCATATTTTTTCATCGAATAATATTGAGAGGAGTGCTCGTAAACTTTAGCTCCATATTTATGACTATATTGAGCTCAAAGCGCTGCCATAACATGTGGACAGGGTATTTTATCTAAGTCAAAAACTTTGCACATACAAGATCTTGTTTGAAGATTGATCGTGGCAACATCACCATGACCGATGATACTGAATTTGTATTATTATATTTTATGAGGTAATAAACTATTCCTTAAATTGACGTTCGCTGATATTATTTTTTCAATTTTGAGAACAAATCGGGTTCTTTTTTTTTTGGACACTTGAACTGCATACGTCTTTTGTTAAAAAATTTGCCATACTTCTGGCTTATTTTTTCAAACATAGCCTTGATGGAAAATTTTCTTTCATCGCCAAAAAATGAATTCAGCGATTAAGCTATGTTTGATGTCAAAATATTGTACCTATACAAAAGAATCACTCAATACGACATCATACTAAACTTGTAACTCAAATAAGACATTAAAATTGATAAGAATGTACTTATTTGCTGGAAAGAATGCTCGAGTCCATCTCTCAAAACCAAAACATATGAGAAATTCTGCTACCTTGGGATTCATATCTATTATTTGATTGAAAGGGTCTAAAAACTCCTCTCTACTATATACTTTAGTTGCTCTATAAAAAGTGTCATGGCCCTTTCGTTGTGATAGTTGGTCTGAATGTTATCTCCAAGATGCCTGATACAATAGCCAAAGTAAGCTGAAGTGAAGAAATATGAACTCATCTTTGGAATACTTGGATGCCTATCTGATACAAAACACAACTTTTGGTATCTTCGACGCAGCTTTGTAGTTGTTAAGAAAATCGATAAGAGGCATCACATTTCTTGTCCGCTACACAAAAAGTGATAGGAAAGATCTGATTCTTCGCATCCTGCGACACCGTCGCTAAAATAACTTCATTATACCTGCTCCTCAAGAAGGTTCCATCGATGGCTATGCCTTTTCTCAAATATTGAAAACCTTGAATCCAAGCACCATAGGATACAAAAAAGTACTTGAACCTTCTGTTTTCATCAACATGCAATGCCGTCTTACTTCCAGGATTTAAGGACTCAATTATGTAGTAGTAGACATCCAGGACTGTATACCCATGCTCGAGTGTCCCCCTAACCAAGTCCTTGGAAATCCCCATAGCCGTATATATCTTCTAATAATTGAACAGGACACCCAATTCCGTAAGGAGTTGATTGGCCATAACCCTTGTTGAAGGGCCTTTTCCATCGGGGAAACTACTCCTGAAATATTCACCGTGGACCTTTGCCGTTGCGTGAGGATTTTGGCCTGAGATGTGCTCCAAACCACATGTGTGATGCTTTTCATGTTTATGAATGACGAATCTGTCAGAACTTGCATACTTCACCACTCTCAACCACCACTTGCAGTTCAAATTAGCACATTTGAAGCAAAAGGCACTGCTCGAATTAATCACCTTCTTTATTTTGAAATCTTTTTTCAAGCAAGAAATAAACAAAGTGGTAGATAGTTCATTCTTGTCCTTGAATGACATTCCAATAAAAAAGCTGGTCCCATCATCTTGAAGATTTTCAGGCTGTCTCGATTGAAAAGAACTGCATATCGTATTAGTCGCATCAATGGACATAAGTGTTTGATCATCATCTGGACTATTCATGTCTAGATCATCCAACCTATCATCAAAGATGTCTTGTTGTTGTTCTTTTTCTATGTTCTGGTTCTCATTCTCTCTCGTTTTTTCAACCACGTACATCCTTAACACTAGTCTGGACAATCACTAAGATAAGCACGCAACCAAACCTGATCGGTTATCTTGAAAAACAGTACCCTCTGATTTTCAAAGGAGCCGTGCATGTAGCTGATGACGAGTTCTTACCATTGACAATTCATTCCATAATAACTGATGGTTAAGTTCACAAAATCATCATATGAAACATCACTTTGGACTATCATAACTATCGTCTCTAGCATTTCACCCTCATTCCAATGCCATACATATTGATTGCTCTTCTCGATCCATTGACCATGACAATCCACCCTTATTGTTATTGATCCCTCCATTAGTGGTACCTAAATTAAATCATTTGTTAAAAAAATTTAATAGTGATTTCATAGTATCGTAAATGAATACCAACAGATGTGTAATCATTCACAATAGATTACTTACCTATTGGGATTCATGTTACGCTCTTAAAGCTGATTTCAACAGATGATTCATCTGTTGTAACAGGAAGATATGTTGTAACAGACTATATATCTGTTGGGATTGATGTTAAAGTACTAACGTACCTTTGAAGTTGATTCCAACAGATGAGTGACATGTTTCAATGGATAATTAACCTATTGCGATAGATGACTTACCTGTTACAACAAACTATAATCTTTTGGAATTGAGGTCAGGTTCTATCGCACAGGTTACTAATATGTTGCAATAGATATTTATCATCTGTTGGAATTGAGTTCGGGTTCTGTTGCAACAGGTTCATAATCTGTTGCAACAGTTATTTACCCTGTTGGAACAAACAACACGTCTATTGGAATCGAGTTCAGGTTCTGTTGCAACAGTTTAATAATATGTTGCAATAGGTTAATAATCTATGATAGTTGGTCTGAATGTTCTATCCAAGATGCCTTATGCAATAACCAAAGTTAGCTGAAGTGAAGAAACATGAACCCATCTTATGAATACTTGGATGCCTATCCGATACAAAACACAATGCTTCGGTATCTTCAATGCAGCTTCGTCATTGTTAAAAAAATCTATAAGAGCCATCACATTCCTTGTCCGCTACACAAAAAGTGATAGAAAAGATGTGATTCTCCGCATCCTGCGCCACCGTCGCTAGCCAAACTCCATTATACCTGATCCTCAAGAAGGTACCGTCGATGGCTATGCCTATTCTCAAATATCGAAACCTTAAATCCAAGCACCATAGGATGCAAAAAATTACTTGAACCATCCTTTTTTACCAAGATGCAATACCGTCTTACTTCTGGGATTTGTGGACTCAATCATGTAATGGTAGGCATCTAGGACTGCATACCCATGCTCGAGTGTCCCCCCTAACCAAGTCCTTGGCAATCCCCATGGCCGTATATATATCTTCCAATAAATGACTAGGACACCCAATTCCGTAAGGATTTGATTGGCCATAACCCTTGTTGAAGGGCCTTTACCATCGGGGAAACGACTCCTAAAATATTCACCAATGACCTTTGTCGTGCCATGAGGATTTTGGCTCGAGCTGTGCTCTAAACCACATGTGTGATGCTTTTCATGTTTATGAATGATGAATCTATCAGAACTTGCGTACTTCACGACTCTTAACCACCATTTTTAGTTTGAATTAGCACATTTGATGCAAAAGACACTGCTAGAATTAATCACCTTCTTTATTCTGAAATCTTTTTTCAAGAAAGAAATAAATAAAGTGGTAGATAGTTCATTCTTGTCATTGAATGACATTCCAATAAAAAAGCCGATCCCGCCATCTTAAAGATTTCCAGACTGTGTTAATTGAGAAGAACTGCACATTGTATTGGTCGCATCAACGTGCGTAGGTGTTTGATCACCATCTAGACTATTCATATCTAGATCATCTAACCTATCATCAAAGATGTCTTGTTGTTGTTCTTCTTCTACATTCTGGTTCTCATTCTCTCTTATATTTTCAACCACGTACACCCTTAACATCGGCCTAGATGAATTTCTATGATAAGCACGCAACCAAACTTTATTGGTTATCTTGAAAGGCAGTACCCTCTGATTTTCAAAAGAGTTGTGCATGTAGCTGATGACGAGTTCTTCCGATTGATAATTTAGTCCACAATAACTGATGATTAATTTTACAAAATCATCATACAAAACATCACTTTGGACTGCCAAAGCTATCGTCTCTAGCATTTCACCCTCGTTCCAATGCCATACATATCAATTGTTCTTCTCGATCTATTGACTATGACAATCCACCCCTATTGTTATTGATCCCTCCATTAGTAGTACCTAAATAAAGTCATTTGTTAAAAAAAGTTAATAGTGATTTCATAGTGCCATAAATGAAACCCAACAGATGTGTAATCAGTCGTGACATATTACTTACCTATTGGGATTCATGTTATGCTCCTGAAACTAATTTCAACAAATGAGTCATCTATTGTAATAGGTGAATCATATGTTGTAACAAACTTTATATCTGTTGGGATTGATGTTACAGTACTGAGGCACCTTTGAAGCTGATTCCAACAGATGAGTAAAATGTTCCAACAGATAATTAACCTGTTACGACAGATGACTTACTTATTATATCAGACTGCGATCTATTGGAATCGACATCAGATTCTATTGCAATAGGTTACTAATATGTTGCAACAGATATCTACTGTCTATTGGAATTGAGCTCCCATTCTGTTGCAACATGTTAATAATCTATTGCAACAGATATTTACCCTGTTGCAATAGACAACATGTCTGTTGGAATAGAGTTCAGGTTCTGTTGCAATAGGTTAATAATTTGTTGCAATAGATATTTATCACGTTGCACTAGATAACATATCTGTTTAAATAGATAAATCATCTGTTGCAACAGATGACCCATCTGTTCGATTTATGTTACGACCTATAGAATATAAATACCCGTGCTTATTCCTAGCTAGAAATCATATCAAGGATGCTAGTACTTGCTTTGAAATACAAATCTATTTTAGTACCCTTGGTATTTTTGAGATTTTTACTTTCTATCACGTGGGAAATTGAGTTAGCTTTCTAACGATACCGAGTTTGTTCAAATCCGACACCAGACGAGGAAGTTATGGATGTTTTACTCAGAACTGACCGAAACACCCAAGTGCTACATCCAAGTTGATGGACCGCCAAACAAGTGACGGACCGCCACTTTGACCGTCATAGCCAAGGTAGTAGGGCCACGTTTTGGATAAGGATTGATGGACGAGTGGACAGACCATTAGATTTTTTATGGACCGTCATCCAGGCCGTCAACTCTTATCTAGTGAACCCCATTTCTGGTCCATGTATGACGGTCGAAATAACGGACCGTCAATAGACCGTTAGTCAGATTGTCAGATGCCACGTTTAATTTATTTCCAGGCCATTTTAATAGGGGTATTTTGGTCACTTACCACTCGCCTATATATACCCAAGTGAGTTCGAGTTCAGCCATTTTGCTCATTATTATTTCACAAACAAAAAAACTAGGGTTTCTCTCTAAATTTAATCTACAAGAACAAGACCCAATCTCCTTACAAAAATCAAAGGATTTCAAATTCTTCAAGTTCAAAAAAAAACATCAAGAACCTTGAGTCAGGTATGTATAGTGTTCATCTATGGATCCATTTTGTTCATAGAACTCAAGAACCATGTTTTAAATATTTTGTGATTTTCTTGTTGTGATATGAGCATGTACATGTTGATGATTGTTGTTTAAGTTTCAAGATGATATCTAAAGGTGTTTTCATGAAGTATATGTGTTTGTTAGTTGAAACCCATGATCCTTATATGGCTTAATATGGTGAAATTTATGAACACACTTAAGCTAAAAGGATGTATGGAAAGTGTTTGATAATATTCCTAGGATGATAGAATTCATGTCCCATGATTTAATAGTGCTTAAATGACAAGTCCATGCTCTATGCTTTACGATTTCCCATGAATTCCATGTGAGTAATATGCGTTGTGTTGTGATACGAATTGACCATGATATTGAAGCTATGCAAGTATATACATATTGTATGAATTTCCCTTCCATGTATAAGATGTTCAGAACTATGCTTAGTGTGAAATCCCCTACTCATGATATTGTAAATTGTGGACTCTACTCTTACGATCATGTCAGTCATGTGTGCCAGTTTCCTTCCATCGAGTCCTGGAGGTACTTGTACCCAAAAAATATAGTTGTGTGCCTAAAGCCATGTCATGTTATTATGATAATCTCAGTCAAGCCCTGATCTATGGAACTCAATCGGTTATGTGACACAGGAAACCTCAGAAATCTCATGATCTCAGTTAATTCTTAGATAGTAGTACTATTCTGTCAGTCAATGGAAGTCAGTTACTCAGTCCATGTACCATCATTTAAATCATGTTTAGTCTCTTCAGATGGGAGTAGAAGTTAGCACCGAGTGAACCCAAGGATGGGAACTCACCTGCCAGTTTAAGGTGTGATTCTTAGTAATCATCCTTATGTTCCAGAACTACATAGCCAGCGTAGGTTGAGACATATTAACCTGTCATATTAGGTTTGATAAGGTGTCTTAATCTGTTAGTTTAGGGTTCCCACTGTTCTCATCTTGAGTACCTACCAGCTAAGGGTCACTCACAGCTGTCCTTAACAGTGGCGTGATATTGACACCCATCCAGTTGGGGCAGAGATTGGACCTCAACTTAGATATATGCATTATTGGTGCATATCAGTCAAATAACTACCTCCCATAGTTTTAGTCTCAGACTCAGCAAAAGAACTCAGATAGTTCTTCAGATTTTAGTATTCCAGGACTGTCAGATACAGTCAATTTAGTTATAGTACGAATTTCAAGTAGTTCCATCAGATTCAAGACTGTTCGACAAAGCGACCCATGTTATCATGATTCTAGTGTTTTCATATTAGATATCAGTAAACCATGTATTAGCGTACAAATCTAATTATCACGTATTCACGATTCCAATTACTATGTATGTATGTTTGCACTCTTATGTTCATATCAGTTAGTCAGTTAGCATCGTTCATGCATGTAAACCCTTTCGCATTTAGCCTACCTCACTCGTATACTTAGTACTCCCATTTGTACTGACATATTTGTGCTATGGTACTTTCTTTCACTTTACACATAGGTTCATAGATACGAGCTCCAGATCAGCAGTAGAAGTAGCATTCTAGTCGCAGAGTTGCAGTGAGTCCTCATCCATTTGAGGATGATATTATTTATTTCATTTATTATTTCAGTTCAGTTTTCCTAGATGGAGTTAGTTGGAGACATATTCCTTTAACTCCTTATTCAGACAGTATTTAGAGGCTTTCAGATTTGATTTGGATTTCAGTTATTTTGGGTATTCATTACCTCATATGGATGTTATGATTTTTTAGATATTTTGTTTAGTTGAACCTTATGGCCTATTGTTCATGTTTTCCACATTATTACATCATATATTGTAGTATAGAGGTACATATATCAGTCATGGGTTAGCTTGTGGTTCCTCGGGATCATGAGCATCGTGTAGCATTCTGGTTCAGAAATTGGGGCGTTACATAGAACCATAAACACGAATCTAACATATAGTCTTTCATTGAAATAAATGTCTCATCTGTCGTAACTGATGATTTATCTATTTAAACAGATGAATCTTATGTTGGATTCATGATTAGGTTCTATCCATTGTTGAAAAAACAGAATAATAGTAGTTACCTAGATGAAAAATTCAACTAAAAATCATAATTTAACTTACCAAAGTCTCCTATGAAGTAATTCCAAAGTGGAAAGTGATGTATGAAATAAAATTTGACCTAAAAAATTGGTTAAATAGCAACAGTAGCGGTAGCAACAACAACAACAACGACAATGGTCAACAAGAAGATGATGATAATGAAGAAGAAAATGATGATTAAAGGAGTAGCTACAATGAACAACAAAAATCACTAAGAGAGAGAAAACAACAATGAATGAGAACAGAGAGAAAAATGTCTTTTTTTGCTCCATTTACCATTTTATTAGGTAAACATTTGGATCAAAGTATAAATTTAAAAACTCGTGGGCTATTCTCAAACTTACTAAACTTTATTAATCCATAATAAAGTAATTGTCACCTCCACTCAATTATTAAGACGTGTCACCTACACCTCATTTTAAAACTCTTTTGTCACCTACAGCCCAAAGCCCCAAGTTACTTGCACTCATTTTTTGTAGTAAATTTAATGCCTCCTTTACTAGGTAATCAAATTTCATTGCAAATTTATTACTGGGAACATAAATCTGTATAGCTATATATAAAAAAGGGTTTTCATTTTGAAAAAAAAAACGCTACCAAACTAAACTAAGAAATACAAGTTTGTTGTCTTAGCTCACTGTTTCTTTTTTTTCTTTCTCTTTACAATCTCAAAATTCTTAAACTTCAAAAAAAATGGCACCATGAAGCTCTACACTTAGGTATGATTCTAATATGTTTGTTTACTATGAAGCTGAAACGTCGGAAAATGATGCTTTAGTGAGTCCATTAATCAAAGAACGAGGACTTTTACTCAATGAAGTAGATGGTGAAGAAATTGGACGCATCCTTGAAGCAATTGAACAAAAATATTGGGTCAATTTATCCAAAATCCTGGACCTGTAGTTTCTTTTCTCGTAAGAAAATTTTACGCTAATATGGATATCGAAAGAAATACTTTCACGATTTGGGGAAAAACTATCTTCTTTAGTTCAGCTGTTATTAACAAGTTGTATGGTTTACCTTATCCAGACGATGGTGATTTTCAGCAATTTATGAGCCGACCAAAATGGATGAAATATATCAATATCAGGAACTATGCCCTTTCGGTGTAGAATGGCATGTAGATCTAAATGGTTCAAGAGTTTGGTTCCAACAAAGAAATCTTAGTGTGGAAGCAAAGGTATGGTTGTTGATTCTAAACTCTAGGTTGGTGCAAAATAGAAATACAAATGAAATACGACCTATGCGAGCTGTATGGTTATATGCATTACTAAATGAAAAATAGATAAACGTTGGTCCATTCATTTGCACCAATATGAAGAAGTGTCGAGTGAAAAAATCTATATGATCTCTATACTATAGCTCCACCATAACTAAGTTAATATCCATTTATGTAGATCCTATACCTTTTGATATGGCTACTTTTATGCCCTCGGATATGGGATTGAGCACTCTTCGTGCTCTCGGATCATGTGTTGGACCAAATAATGTCGAGGCACCATATCCACCACTTCCGATGCACCAACCACCAATATTCATTACTGAACTTCATGCTTAACTTGACAGGATTGAGAAGAATATCGATAATATATCTGCTCAACAACATCAAATGAGGGACGAGTTGACTACAATTCACAATATGCAAAATGGGCTTCTTTTTTATTCTACTTCTACTTTACAATCCATTAAAAACATTATGAATAATATGATGGGAGAATTACCTCTAACCAACTTTTCTAATGTCCCTCCAGTTGTTTTTTCGAATATGGGTGTTGATTTTTCTATCGGACAAGAAAATTTTCAGGAATGGGGAAATCAATTATTATATGGAGAAGCTTCATCTGAAGTAGCACCACAACAAGATGCTTACGTAGAGTATGTTGGAAATGGATTTTCTGATCTTGGAATTATGGATAATAATAGTGACTTAAATTTTCAGCTGCACGAAGAAATAGCAGTAGGTACCAATAGTTGGAAAGATGAATACCATAATACTTACCATAACGTCGGTGGAGAAAGTAGCAACTACTATTATAACAAATACAAGAATGATGAAGCAGCACCCCTGGCTTGAACATTATATTTTTAAAATATAAGATTTAAGTAAGGGGAGGTAATATCTTTTTGTAAGCGGATGCTCCTCTAAAATTTTTACTATGTTTTTTATGATAGATAAGTGAACAAAGTGTTAAGAGGAGTGAAAGTAGTATCTTGTTTTTCTCTTTTGTGTGTTGGATCTAAGTAGTTTAAATCCAAAACACAGCTACTCCAAATGTTGTATATGTGAATAAATAAGTCATGTTTTCTTATTATTAGGTTGCTTAACTTGCACCTCATTCATATGACTATGTTAGTACGTATCAAACAAAATAAATAAATAAATAAACTAATACAAAGTTTAATAATTATAGATGAATGAAGCATTAACAGTAAAATGGTTTTAAGTTTTCTTGATCTTTTGATACTAAGTTTCTTTCTTTCACACAGGTAGTACATAAAATCTAAATATTTAAGCATTTTGTAAGTACCACATTATGCAACAAATAGTTTTTTGTTGTGCTTTTTGAAACCTATAACCTATCAAATTGGATGATTTTTATATTAACTTTTTCCTGCAGAAGAAAAGCATCACTTGATAACGACAAAATAAATTGAACTTTCAAATATCATGTGAAGCTAATTATTTTTCTTCTGTCCCAAGTACTATTAACAGATATTATAGCTGAAAGAATAGACAACTTGTGATGTTAATGTTGGGTTCAATTGGTGTGAATGAAAAATGGAGAGACACAACCTTTGAAGAAAAGACATATTATTTCGGAAAAGGAGTGACTATTCAGATAGTTGTGTCTGTTTAGAAAAAACCACAATGTTTCAAATGAACAGACATGACTCTTCCAAAAGATACACTTTTTTGGATAAATCATTGCCACCTTTCGGAAGGGGCACTTGATGGCTATATAAACCTGCATTTATCCACAAGTTTATGTATGGAAATTTTTCTGAAAATACAATCTCTTATTGTCTTCAAAACATTCCGTATGATCAATCAAATCTTGGAGTGAGTTTAAAGAGATTCCAATTGTTTGAGATACCGCTACAGTTGGTTTGTTTGGCCATTTTATCTTAGGAGAAAAATTCCGCAACCTCGAGTACTTTAGGGGAATTATTTTCTTAAGGACACTCTGTGAATTCAGAGGACTTGACCATTTCTATTTCATCTTAATTTCTGAAAAAATAAAATACACTTCTTGGAAAGATTACTTTGATCTTGTGTTAAGGGTGTTGTTGTACTTCATAGTGTTCTTATTTTAAACTTGAACTAGTGTTGAAGTTATTCTGTCAAATTACAGATTTTGTCTACCCAAAAACATTGAAAAAACAACAATCTTAAGGAAATAATTTTTTGAAAAAAAGAAAAAAAATTATTTTGCTTGTTTGATGAAATTTTCTTTTCACTAAAGTTTTTTTTTTCAAAATCTGTATAGCTTGATTTTTGGAGATTAAAGCTTTAAGTTTTCTACTCTGTTTGAACTTAACTAATGAGTTGAAGACATAAAATCTTTATTATAAGTTAAAGATCACTCGGTTGATGATTGGAAGTCATTAAAACTTCATCGTTAAACTAGAAAAAAGAGGTGTTTAAAGTTGCTGCAACTTTTTAATAAGTTTTTAGATATACTAAAGGTACTGTCTAATTGTGATAGGAAAATGACTAACGATAGTCAAGTTCAAGATGCTGCAACGACTGTGGGGGTAACTAGTATTGCCACAACAAGTCGCATGAATGCTCCACCGACAATGGCACCGGTGGAGAAACCCAAAAAGTTTACGGGTATTGACTTCAAGAGGTGGTAGCAGAAAATGTTCTTCTACCTCATCACTCTTTTTCTTCAAGGGTTTACATTTGAGGAAGCTCCGAATGTGCCCGAGGGAACCTCTGAATAAGAGTGATTTATGATTGTGGAGGCTTGGAAATACTTTGATTTCCTTTACAGGAACTACATCTTGAGTGGTCTCCAAGATGACCTCTATAATGTGTACAGTGGAACAAAGATTGCAAAAGAGTTGCGGGGAGCGCTAGAACGGAAGTACAATACAGAGGATGCCGGCACTGAAAAGTTCTTCGTTGCAAGATTCCTAGATATAAGATGATAGACAACAAGTCTATTGTCTCCCAAGTGTAGGAACTGCAAGTGATCATCCATGATCTCCTTGCGGAAGGTTTGATTGTGAATGAAGTATTTTAAGTAGAAGCAATAATAGAGAAGCTACCACCCATGTGGAATAACTTCAAGAACTATTTAAAACACAAACTTAAGGAGATGTGTGTCGAAGATCTAATCGTAAGATTGTACATTAAAGAAGATAATAAGGTTGTAGAAAGAAGGTCAAGAGGAAATTTTGCAATGAATGGAGCAAACATTATAGAAGATGAACAAAACAACTATAAAAAGCGAAAGAAAGCTGGAAATGAAAGCAATCAACCCAAGAAGAAATTCAAGGGAAAGTGCTTCAATTGTGGCAAGATTGGCCACAAATCAACAGATTGTCGGGCACCTAAGAAAGGCAAGATAAAAACAAAGAAAATGTGGCTGAGTCCAAGAAAGAAATGAATGATCTGTGTGACATGCTTTCCGTATACAACTTGCTGGGAAATTCTCACAAATGGTGGATGGATTCAGGTGCCACCCGCCATGAGTGTTCTAATAAGGAGTTGTTTTCAACGTTTGCTCCAGCTCAAGGAAAAGAAAATATCTTTATGGCTAACTCCACTACTGGAAAAGTAGAAGGAACAAGAAAAGTATGCTTCAAAATTACTTCAGGCAAAGTATTGACACTGAAAGAACTTGATTTCTGTATCACTTCTAGATAAAAACGGATTCAAATGTGTAACTATTTTTGAAAAAGTTTTAATTAGCAAAGGAGAAGTGTATGTAGGAAAAGACTATATCACTAAGGGCCTATATAAGGTGAATGTAATGACTATTGAAATTAATAAAAGTTCTGCTTCTTCTTACTTTCTTGAGTCTTATGATTTATGGCATGAACGATTAGGCCATGCTAATTACAAAACATTGCAAAAACTGATTAACTTAGAAGTTTTGGCAAACTTTGAGTGCAATAAATCAAAATGTCAAACATGTGTGGAATCAAAGTATGCTAAGAATCCGTATAACTTCGTTGAAAGGAATTCCAATCCCTTAGACTTAATCCACACTGATATTTGTGATATGAAGTCAAACCATCTCGTGGTGGGAAAAAGTATTTAATGACTTTTATTGACAATTGCACTAGATACTGTTATGTCTATTTGATAAATAGTAAGGATGAAGCAATAGATGCATTTAAGCAATATAAAACTTAAGTTGAAAATCAGTTAGAGAAAAAGATAAAAATGATTAGAAGTGATAGGGGTGGAGAATATGAATCTCCCTTCACCAAAATATGTGTAGAGAATGGAATTTTCCATCAAACTACAGCCCTGTATTCACCTCAGACTGATGGAATTGCAGAAAGAAAAAATCAAACATTGAAGGAAATAATAAATGCCTTACTTATAAGTTCAGGTTTACCGCAAAACTTGTGGGGGGAGGCTATCCTTATCGCCAAACGTATACTTAATAGAGTTTCCCATAGTAAGACACAATCAATTCCTTATGAAAATAGAAAGGAAGGAAATCCAACTTGAAATATTTCAAAGTGTGGGGGTGTCTAGAGAAGATCAAAGTACCTATGCTAAAAAGGGTAAAAATATTTCCTAAGACGGTGTACTGCGTATTCATAGGATATGCTAAAACAAGTAAAGCATGTCGATTATTGTTTCATAAAGCCAAAATCCAGATATTAATGAAAATACGATAATTTAATCAGATAATACTGAATTCTTTGAACACATTTATCCATATAAAACTAGGCATGAACAGTCTAGTGGGAGTCTAAATGACCTCGAGATGAACCAAGTAAAGATGTACATAATAATGTGAATCCAAAACGTAGTACACGTCAAAGAACATCGACTTCATTTGGATCCGATTTTATAATATTCCTCTTAGAAAATGAGCCTCAAACATTTTAAGGAAGCGATGACGTCTTCAGACTCATCCTTTTTGAAAGAGGCGGTCAATAGTGAGATTGATTCAATCTTAAGCAACCATAAAACTTTAAGTTCTAAATGGATCTTCAAAAGAAAAATAAAAGTTGATGGTACTATTGACAAATACAAGGCAAGACTTATCGTAAAAGGCTTTAGACAAAAGGAAGGCTTTGATTACTTTGATACATACTTGCCAGTAACAAGGATAACATAGATTTGAATGTTAATTGCCTTGGCGGCGGTATATGGTCTTGAAATCCATCAAATGGATGTGAAAACAACATTCCTAAATAGAGAATTGGAGGAAGAAATTTACATGGAATATCCTGAGAGTTTTGTTGTTCCAGGAAAAAAAAATAAGGTGTGTAAACTTGTTAAGTCACTTTATGGACTAAAACAAGCACCTAAACAATGACATGCAAAATTTGACCAAACCATGTTGGAAAACAGGTTCAAGATTAATGAATGTGATAAATGTGTTTATATTAAAGACACTCCAAATCACCAAGTCATTGTTTATATATGGATGATATGTTGATCATCAGTAGAGACATTTGATAACGCTCAACTTACACCTCAAATAAGTGTAAGACGGTCGTCGTCAATATATTTACCCAACTTTGGAGTCGGGGTCGAATCCATGAGGAATAATGTGACTGTCGATCAAACTAATTTGAAACTACAGCTTCAAGTTAAATTTAAACAAATGATAGAAAAAGATAAAATTTAGGGGTTTTAAATGGTTAAACAAAAGTTGATAAACACTTCGATTTGATAATGTTATGGGACACTAGAGTTATGGTTACCAAGATGCATACATTGGTTGGGTTGCAAATCACTTTAGAGTTCCAATTGACACTTCAATTGCAAGAAGAGTTGAATCCTATTATTTACCCATTCGTCTCTCGACCTCAGTAGGTAGTGTATTTGTTAATTCTTTCGAACTTAAAGGATGTGTTTTCTGTTCAACTATGTTCTCTTGTAGGCAAATCCGGTTAAAGCATTTGCTATTAAACTAAAGATTAAAATCTTTCGAGTCCATGTAAACTCTTTATTTTCCCAAATACACTTTCCTCTAGGACAAGTTATGTTCTTGGGCTCACCTTGCAAGTTGTAACTGAGAGAGATCGTTACATTGCTCGACAAGCACTTTCCTCCCGAACAAGTGATTGTTTCATTGAAGTAACCTAACAAACACTTTTCTCTCAGATAAGTGATGTTTGTAGTGCTGGCTCTATTAAGCTGCAGCCAAGAAAGATCATTAAACTAAAGAAAGGTTTATACAACATCAATTTCTTATGGACATACATTAGATTCACAACCTAAATTAGTATTCACATCAAGGTTCCCATAACTCAAGTAAAGAAAATTATCTATTCATGATACAAAGATCAACAATATGTATTGAATTCATAATCAAGAATAAGTAATAAATCATACCCACAATCAATCTTCAAATGAAAGATGTTTACAAGAATGTTAGGAACCCTCAATGACAGGTTTCTCTCCTTTTTCGTCCCCAGTTAAATTATTCAGATATATGAATTATGAATGAATCAAAAACCCTAAAAGATGCTATTTATACTAAAGCCTAATTAAGGAAATGAAATAACAAAATTAATAAAATTGTTCGGAATAGGTGACGCCCAGGCTGACGCCACATCAAGAAGTTGAGCCCTATCACGGATGGCATCAGAGAGGCTTCAATTGCCTTCAAGTTCTGTCTTAGGCTGACGATGTGGCTGACACCGTGTCAGGGATCTAACGACATATCACCAACATTGTCAGATATCTTCTTCCCATGCTAACTTTCTACTTAAGGCTGACACAATTCTTGATGCCTTATCACAAATTTGATGCCACATCACCGGCGTCGTCTTAATTGCTCCTCAAACTGCAACTCCCTGGTTAAGGCTGACGCCAATGCTGATAGGCTATCACGAGGCTGACGACTAATCACGGAGGTCATCCCCATGTTTTCTTCTATTTTGCTCAATTTTTAACTCTTTTGCTCCATTATTGTTTATTCTCATTTCTTCAGCCTTTTTCTGCAATATCATGAGCAAACACATCAAAACAACAAGAGTTGCTTCAGAATTCACAATTATTTTGAGCTAAAAAGCATTAAATGTGTTAGCTTTTGCTCACACATCAACACCCTCAACTTAAAACAATTGTTGTCCTCAAGCAACTACATAACACCATACTACGATTCTTAACCATGGAACACATAAGATACCTATCATAGTTGATTATCAAGTTTAGCTCAAAACTCATGCCACTCTCCACGTTCAATTACTTATAAATCCAATTGTGCATATCCATGAAGATTAACAATGTGACCCAAAGGAATCAAGATATGGCATCAATTCAGCAACAATAACCATGCATATGTACAAGTTACACTACCCAAACCAGTAAACAGCTAGCAATGCAACCGATGTGCCCTTACAACAAAGAAGTCCCTCCTCACTCATATATGAACTCAAGCATGTCAATGCAGGGACGGTCAAGAGACACTCACTCTCAGAAAGAAATTCTAATCAATGCATGTCAAATACCATATGCTTGCCATTATTTTCATTACCAAGGTGTCCAGACAGATATGTTAGGATCACTATAGGTCTTTTCTTCAACTTGTAATGTAGGCTAAGGGTTGGTATGATATTCGATGGAATTTAGAGTGACTAAGCCTCCTTGGCACTACCTTAACTTTTGGGATTCACTTATTAAAGTTTTTCTTCTTTTTCTCCTTTTCTTGATCACACATTATTCAGGATGGATGTGGCTTTTCTTTTTCGTTCTTTTTTTTCCTATTCTTCTTCCACACCACCCAGCTTTTTATTTTTTTTCACTTATTCTTTTTCTTTTATTCTACCTTTATTCATACCCAATTTACAACACGCACCCCTATGATACCCACCCTCAACTTAGGTTGTTTACCTAAGTCTAGGTGCACAGTGTCCAAAGAAGACCAGGTCCAAAACAGGATCATTATGATCTAAACGGGAAGGTGATAGGTGTCATAGAAAGAAATGGTCAATTTAGGCTCAAAATAGGGATCAAGTAATATCATGTATACAGGGAAGGTCATTTAGGCAAAAAAGTGACTTAAAAATCAAAACGGCCTATGATCCTTTCCTAACCCCTATCTTTCAACCAAGGTAAGACTAACCAGGAAAGTTCTAGATTCAACACACACAGGGAATTGAGTAAGACCTCACACACACATGGCACAATGGTTCATCACAAGCTACTACCCATTCGGTTCATGCAATTGTTAGTAGTGATTATCATTTCCCTAGTACTAATTCCATAAAAAGATTCATAGTAGCCACATATAAAAGCATATCACATAGTTATAAAATAAACCAACAGAGAGGTGTTTATCAGTCTTAAAAATCAACAAAAATATGTCAACTGCTCTAGATACTTATTTTTCTCCAGTTAACCACAACACATAATAAAACAAACATAATACACCTAAACATGCCGGCTCTACTAGGAACAAGACTCCGGGGAAAAGAGGCACGACAATAAAAACCCTAGGAGGACATGAACACCCACAAGTAGCCCCATCCTCAACTTAATATCATGCATTATTCCCAATACGTCAAATCAAAACAAGAGAGTTAGAAACATACCTGTGGCACCATGGGTGCGAAGATCTGATGTCAATCACATAATACGAATACAAACAACAAATTACCTTGGGTTACCTCCCAAGAAACGCCTAGTTTAACGTCGAGGCACGACCCAACTCAGCTTTTTCCTCCACCTTGAGGATATGAATTTCACCCCCAACTTAGAGTCCATCTTCTTGCCTAGATCATAGGGAGGTGGTACAAAGATTAAGAAGCCGATTAATGAATGATGCATAGTAAAAAACTCGACCTTAAAGTGAGGTGTGTTTTTATATTTTTATCAAGTGTAAAATAAAGAATATAGGATTCTTGTTCCTCATCTTCACAGTCTTCCACTAGTTTAGATAATTCCACAGACAAGATATCATCTAAACATAATGTGGAAAAATGCTTTGAGTGTGGCCCAACAAATCCTACGTCAAAATTTACACTATCCTCTACACACTCACTTTTATTCATCTTCTCAACATTTTCACTTTGAATTGGGCTAGAGTCTTCATAAGAGATTGGCAGGTTTTCTTCTTTTGCCTCTCGCACCATTTCCTCAATCTTGGCATTATCCCTCATGGTTGGTTCGGTTGGTTGGCAAATCTCCAAGGTCTGCTCAACATCAAGCACAACATCAATATAGGGTTCTTTCTCCTCATCTTCACACTCATCCATTATGTTAAATGATTCCACAGACAAGATATCATCTAACCACAATGTAGAAAAGTGTTTTGGATGATTGACCTCGATATCCATCTCTTCTATCCTTTCTCTTCCTTCATTAAATGCCTTAATGCCTTGATGTATGTCATATATGGTATCATTCATTGTGTTTGTAAGATCCAACATTAGTTGAAGCATAGCTTCAATGTCACTCTTTCCAGTGCTTCATTCTTCTTGTGCTTGACTATAAGACCTGTCATACTCATAAGAAGAACTAGAACTTGGGTTAGCACAATAGGGAGAGGGGGCATTTGGTCAATCACTCCAATGTCCATCTTGACCACCACATAAAGTACAATTATACTCTCGGTAGGATAGAGATGGTGCACATTTCTCTCTCTAGGGAGCATATCTATAATCTTGCCAAAAGTGGGGTCTATCACAATATGGATCATCCAGATAAGATTTTTAACCATCAACTTACATTCATTCCATGATGCCATAGTAAGAAATAAATAAAAATAAAGAAAATCTACCTAACACAAGAAACAAAGGAAATCACAAACAAATATTTACAAGTTTGAATTCAAGCAAGTAAGCTAAAATTCAAAACTAACTCAATACGCCAAATTGTTCCCCAACAACAACGCCATTTTTGATAACGCTCAAGTTACACCTTAAATAAGTGCAAGGCGGTCGTCGTAAATATATTTACCCAACTTCGGAGTTGGGGTCAAATCCAAGAGGAACAATATGACTGGCGATCAAACTAATTTGAAACTACAGCTACAAGTTGAATTTAAACAAATGATAGAAAAAGATGAAATTTGGGGGTTTTAAATGGATAAACAAAAGTTGATAAACACTTCGATTTAACAATGTTATGGGGCACTAGAGTTATCGTTACCAAGATGCTTACATAGGTTGGGTTGCAAATCACTTTAGAGTTCCAATTGACACTTCAATTACAAGAAGAGTTGAATCCTATTATTTACCCATTCGTCTCTCGACCTTAGTAGGTAGTGTATCCATTAATTCTCTCGAACTTAAAGGATGTGTTTGCTATTCAACTATGTTCTCACGTAGGTAAATCCGGTTAAGGCATTTGCCATTAAACTAAAGATTAAAATCTTTCGAGTCCATGTAAACGCTTTCTTTTCCCACACACTTTTCTATCGGACAAGTGATGTTCTTGGGCTCACCTTTCAAGTTACAACTAAGAGAGATCGTTACATTGCTCGACAAGCACTTTTCTCTCGGACAAGTGATTGTTTCATTGAAGTAACCTAACAAACACTTTCCTCTCAGATAAGTGATGTTTGTAGTGCTGACTCTATTAAGTTGGAGCCAAGAAAGATCATTAAAATAAAGAAAGGTTTATACAACATAAATTTCTTATGGACATACATTAGATTCACAACCTAAATTAGTATTCACATCAAGGTTCCCATAACTCAAGTAAAGAAAATTAGCTATTCATGATACAAAGATCAACAATATGTATTGATTCATAATCAATAATAAGTAATAAATCATACCCACAATCAATATTCAAATGGAAGATGTTTACAAGAATGTTAGGAACCCTCAATGAGAGGTTTCTCTCCTTTTCTGCCCCCAGTAAAATTGTTCAGATAGATGAATTATGAATGAATCAAAACCCCTAAAAGATGCTATTTATACTAAAGCCTAATTAAGGAAATAAAATAACAAAATTAATAAAAAATTTTGGAATAGGTGATGCCCAGGATGACGCCGCGTCAAGAAGTTGACGCGCTATCACCAATTGCCTTCAGGTTCTGTCTTAGGCTGATGATGTGGCTGACACCGCGTAAGGGATCTGATGGCGTAGCACCAACGTCGTCAGATATCTTCTTCCCATGTTAACTTTCTGCTTAAGGATGACGCCATTCTTAACCCCTTATTATGACTTTGACGCCATGTCACTGGCTTCCTCAGAACTACTCCTCAAACTGTAACTCCCTGGTTAAGGCTGACGCCAATGCTGATAGGCTATCACGAGGCTGACAACTTATCACGGAGGTCGTTAGCCATGTTTTCTTCTATTTCGCTCAGATTTTCAACTCTTTTGCTCCATTATTGTTTATTCTCATTTCTACAGCCTTTTTCTACAATATCATGAGCAAACACATCAAAATAACAAGAGTTGCTTCAGAATTCACAATTATTTTGAGCTAAAAAGAATTAAATGTGTTAGCTTTTTCTCACACATCAACATTTCTGACATAAATGCAACAAAACGAATGCTCGAGAGAAAGTTCGATATGAAAGACCTTGGAGTCACAGATGTGATCTTTGAAATAAATCCATAGAACTCCACATGGGTTGGCATTGTCACAGTCTCATTATATCAAAAAGGTACTTGACAAATTCAGGTATTTGGAATTTGGTATTGCCAAGACTCCATTGGATATGAGCTTCACACTTTAAAGGAATGAGTGTGAAAGTGATTCACAATTGGAGTACGTAAGAGTATTGGGATTTTTAACGTATATAATGAACTGTACACGACCAGACATAGCATGCGTTATTAGTAAGTTGAGTCGGTACACGAGTAATCCCAACAAAACTCATTGGATGGCAATGAAAAAAGTTTTGGGGTATCATAAATACACTCAAGACTATTCTTTGTATTATTATAAATATCCCACGGTACTTGAAGGATATAGTGATGCAAATTGGATCACTAGATCGAGCGAAGTAAAATCCACAAGTGGATATATATTTACTATCGGTGGAGGAGTGGTCTCTGGGAAATCATCTAAACAGACATGTATTGATCGCTCCATAATGGAATCTGAATTTAGCGCATTGGATAAAGCCAGTGAAGAAGAAGAATGGCTCTGAAATTTCTTAGAAGATATTCCTTATTGGCCCAAACCAGAGGCACCAGTATGTATACATTGTGATAACCAAGCGACAATAGTTAGTGATACAAAATGGTATTTAAATAAGCACAAAACAGTCCACAATCTTTGCAAAACAATCCACACGACAAGACACCAAATGGAGACAACAAACACAAACTTAAACGAAAAAGAAGATAGATAACTTAACACAAAGAGAACACATAATGTAGCAAAAGAGTAAATTAAACTCTAAAACCTCTACAAAATATGTTAACTAGCACCAAGTTATTACGGTAACCGCCAAGGGAATCAACTCACCTCAAGATCCACCGTTTTCAAGCAAAGAACAATATTGGCTTTTCCAAGCCCAAAGCTACAAGAGAGAGGATTTTCAATATTTCATATTTTCATCATTAAACAACTAAAGAGAAAAAACCTAATAAAAGACTATATATAGCCTAGCTTATTACATAGTAGAATGGACCAAAATACCCTTAATGAAAGGGGAGGTCATGGGTTGTTTATTTAACATGTGCACACACCAAAATACCCTTAGTAAAGGGTGCTTCTTCAATGCTCCAAAACCGTGGGGTCATACTTCAAAACTTGTAGTCTCGAATTGGCATCAAATGTAAGCCCCCATGCAATCTTCCACACATGGGTTTATTTAATGGCATGCTCAAAATAGGTCCTCTATGCATGTTCTCGCATCCTCAAGGTGACCAAGTCTTGAGCCTCTATATGTTGGCCTCTAAAGACGTCATCAAAAGATAAGATGGCCATTTGTCCCGTATCATCCTCCCCTTCTTGAAAAAGATTCAACCTCGAATCCAAACCTTGAAAAACCACAGAGAGGACGAAAAAAATACAAAATTCTCATGGCATGAGGGTTAGGGTTAGAACAACAATTCATCTAAACATGCCAAGGTTGCACATATTTGCAATATAACCAAGGATCCTTTGAATGAAATATTAAAAACTCAATAAAAGATGTACAAAGGATTTGGTTATGGGATTCACCAAGAGTGACACTTTGCTTGTCATGTAGAATAAACAAGTTGGGTGCACTAACATCACTATTTCTATATTTGGCACTGGGGTCAAACGGGAAGAGTGGCCATAGACATGGGTTTAGACAACACTCCCCTTTCCCGTGGTCTCCACCCAAACTAAATGACATACTCTCTACAATAGCATACATATCATTGAAAGAAAATAGAGAGTAAGGAAAAGTATCACTCAAGTTGACTTTTACTAAGGTGCCGTCATGTGTGTACTCACTACTAGTTTTCCAATCATCACCATGAGTAGTCTCAACAATAAAGTCACACAAAGTAAAGGAGTAACTTCCAAGACTACACATTCCTTACCCTTAAGAGTACTTTCATCTTCCAAAAAGATTTTTCCATCTTTAGGAGGAATGTTGTCATACCATGGTGGGTTAACATATAGGCTATAGCCTCCAAGGTGAGCTATACCATCTTTTTCACCACTAGGCTCATTAGGAGTGTTTATATTATTTTCAAATAAGACATTATACCTAAAAAGTGCATGACCTAACCCACGGGAAGATTTGGAACAAGAAAGTTCCTCACTCTCTAAGAGATCAATATCAAGTTTCAAAGCAGTTTCAAGCATAAGATTTTTCCAAGAATAGCTCTCAGGTTCACTCCCCTTTTGTTGACCAACTTTTCAAATACTCTACCCACTTGAGTTTGATTAATCACATCACACACATTCTCAAGTGGTGGACAATTTTCACAAATAGGTTGATCAACACCGATTACACAAGACGATGTACTTCCGTTCAACATATAGGCTTCAACACTAGGTGGACATAAATTGATCTCACAAGAAGAGTCAATTTGGTTATCAATAGGATCAACTAGTGTATCCACACTCACAACATCTACATCATCATCAAAAGGCAAAGAATCATTAGACTCATAAGTAAGTAAGCTACTACTCACACTCAATAGGCTACTAGCCACACAATTATCATTCATATGCACAAAAGTGTAAGAATTAGCTATTTTACCTTGAAGTTCTTGAGTCGACTCTCCTTTGCTGTATTGTGAAGGTCCTCCACAATCTTGGGCAGGAACTTCACTTCGGCATTGCTCTTCTTTACTTGCCATGTCGGTACCTACACAAATGTCCTTAGAAATAGAAGAACAAACAATGTTATCTTGGTTTGGTGGCAATCCCCTCACTTCGCTCCACACAACCTCTCCTTTTTCCACTCTTGGATTACCACCTTGCACACCCTTACTTCTCTTAACCTTTTGTCTTTCATAAGAATTTGGATTAGAGTAAGTATTCATTTCTCTTTTCGGCTTGGGCAACATATATGTTACGAGGTGATTTCCCCACCGGTCTTTTACAACATTAGGACAATTTTACATATTTGGAACTCTATGTTGTGCAAACTAATTGGCACCTAAGCATACATGACCGTATGTCAATGGAAGAATATTGCACCATACCTCCTCTTGGTATTCAAATTTGGAGAAGACAACTTTGACCCTCTTGGTAACCTTAAACCTATCCAAGAAGTATGGAACAAGTAAAGGCTCATGAAACAACCCCAAGTAGTCAACCATTGATGGGAGGATGTAGTTTCTATAGTACCTATCATTTAACACAATGAGGCAGCCCGATATCCCACAAATGGTCACCTTTCCGGAGTGTACACTCCTTCTCAGATCAACATTGTAAGGCACACGAGTACCTCTCGGTTTTGGAGATGCATACCCTTTTCTTCTTGTTGGATAACCTCCACTAGAGCTAGTATAACCATTCACACTATATCGACATTGATAAGAAGTACTACAAGGTGGAGAATATGAATCTTCACACTCCTCACTTTTACTCTCATCATAGGTCTCATAAGCTTTGCGAATGAAAGGTTTATACCTAACACCAAATCTAGGTTCGGAGTGAGAAGTGTAAGACTCCTCACATGCCTCAATGTTATCATAAGATCCATCACGAGGTCCTACATCATCTCTAAGTTCACCATAAGCACTAGGCACTTTGTTCACCTTATTTTCTCCCTCAAAACCATAACTCTCAAATCTGCCCAAGTTTTGATTGTGGCTATTTTCATAGGCTCCGCAATCTTTCTCAACTTCGTAGCCATAAAACCCCTCACTACAATCATAGTCTCCCATGTTGTAGTCATAATAATTCTTGTCTATCGAAAACATGTTCAACTTATATCACCTTTTTACCTACATAATGAACAAACAAGATTAGTAGTAAAAGCTCCTCACCAACACTCGTATACACCCACCTTTTTGATTCTCACAATTGGACCGGCGAATATTGAAAGTTGCTTATACTCCGGTTGTCAATAGGATGTCAATTCTATTTGGCAGCCGGAATGGATTCTTGTTTGATCGAATCAAGACACAAAAACAAAATTTACTTACGAACTAAAAACAAAGAAAATACTATGACTTATAAACGAGAAAAACATAAAATACAACTCTTAAAACGAAAAAAAGCATACTCAAAAACTAATCTACAATCTAGTAGGTATTTACTAGTTTGCTAATTAGTATGAGAGCTAACAAAATGGAAACCAATAGAATCAAAAAAGTGAAACTAGGAATTTCAATGTTCTTGAGCTATTGATGAAGTGGCACTCGACTATTGGTCGATGGACAAAAAATATTGTTGAAGTTGAAAAATTTTGTTCCACAATTTTGGTTGTTCAAATTTCACAAAGATGGGGGGAATTTTGGTTTTGGTAGGTTAACAAACGAGACTTTAAGTCCTTTTTTTCAAAATTCAAACCTTGACCAACTTTCACCTTTTTGGCAAGACAACCTTTTAGAGGTCTTGTCCCCCTTTCCTCTTTTGGCTTGTCTAGAAAAATGAACTTACTCCCTTTTGGTATGAAGACTTTTGGGAGGTATTTTATTCTTTTTACTCTTTGGTAATGTCTTGAAAGTTGTTTCAAGACTAACAAGAGCCCACACTATCTTCCCTGTTAATTTGGATCAAACAACAACCTTTTACAAGACTTCTTTAACACGACACAAGAACTGCAACAATAACAACAACAAAATCGTCCACTCTTTCCACAACAACTTGCAATTTTTTTTTTCCTCAAGGACTTAGGTTAGACTCAAGTAGTGTTAGATAGAAATAAAACCAACACAATAAACAACAAATACAATCAAAACAACACCTAAATCTAGACACAAATTTGGCCAAACAACAACAACACTTCGGCCAAGACACCAAACCCGTAGAATAACTTCTTTTTGTGAGATTTTTGACCTTGGACACCTATTATAATGTTAGGAAACAAAGATCTAACACTATAACACACAAAACACACAAAAATCACAAGAAAACAAGGCTTCAAATTTTGGCCTAAACACAAAAATGTGGACAGATTACTATTTTTGAGTTTTCCAGCTTTTCAACAATTTTTTTTTTGTTTGTGAATAAACCCAAGATTGATCTCATGGGAACAAAATAAATGATGGATAGGATACCAAATGATACCAAACAGTATTTAAATATGCACAAAAAAGTCCACAATCTTCACAAAACAGTCCATACGACAAGACACCAGATGAAAACAATAAACACAAACTTAAACGAAAAAGAAGATAGATAACTTGACACAAAGAGAACACATAATGCAGCAAATAAAGAGTAAATTAAACTCTAAAACCTCTACAAAATACGTTAACAAGCACAAAGTTCTTATGGTGACCTCCAAGAAAATCAACTCACGTCAAGATCCACCATTTCCAAGCAAAGAACAATATTGGCTTTTCCAAGCCCTAAGCTACAATAGCTAGTCCAAGCCCTACCTAATAACTAAACTAAGGTGGTAACTCTCAAGAGAGAGGATTTTCAATGTTTCATATTTTCATCATTAAACAACTAAAGAGAAAAAACCTAATAAGAGACTATATATAGCCTAGCTTATTACATAGTAGAATGGACCAAAATACCTTTAATGAAAGGGAAGGTCATGAGTTGTTTATTTAACATGTGCACACCCCAAAATACCCTTAATAAAGGGTGCTTCTTCAATGCTCCAAAACCATGGACTCACACTTCAAAACTTGTAGTCTCGAATTAGCATCAAATGTAAGCCCCCACGCAATCTTCCACACACGGGTTTGCTTAATGGCATGGTCAAAATGGGTTCTCCATGCATGTTCTCGCATCCTCAAGGTGACCAAGTCTTGAGACTCTATACGTTGGCCTCTATATATGTCATCAAAATATAAGATAACTATTTATCCCGTATCAGTTAGGGAAGGGAGCATAATGTACAATCTTAAATCTCGTCACATAAGACGAAAACATAATACCATTAGATAACTTCTCTCTAGTAGAATTATCACTATTGACTATGTGAAGTCAAAGGATAATATGTCGAATCCACTTACAAAAGGCTTATCTAGATAAGGAGTTGAGAGGGCATCCAAGGGAATGGGCTTAAGATCTAGGACAAGTCAGCATGGCGGTAACTCTACCTAGTAGACTGGAGATCCCAAGAGCTAGGTTCAAGGAGATAAAATAAAGTTGTGTCCAACAGGTTCAACATTGTCAAATACCCAACCAATTCTCATGATATAGAAAATGTTTAGTAAACGAGGATAAGACTTATGGTGTGAAGTCTTTTAATAATTATCTAAATTTGGAAGATTTGACCAAATAGTTTAATCTATAGGATTGAACATTTAGAAATCACCTATGTGAGGGTGAAGTAGAAGCCTTTTCAAGGAGAATGTTTGTAAAGGCCTATTCTCTATGCTCTCATAAGACCGGGACGTGTTCATGGCTGAAACGAACAAAACCATGAGAACCATAAATGATAAAAGGATGATAGTGTGACATGTGTTGTCTAGATGTACATTAAAGCTCGATGGTTTAAAGATATCAAATCTATCGATTGATTGAGTACATCCGATCTATGATCACTATGAAAAGTTCAAAGGGAAATTCACTTATCCAGATGCAATTAGTCTTTGCTTGATGATCACATACTTGTCCGTAAAGTTTTACAAAGAATAGTCATTCTCCATTCATGTGGGGAATTTTTGGGTTTAATTGGTGTGAATGAAAAATCGAGGGACACAACCTTTGAGGAAAAACATATTGTTTTGGAAAAGGAGTGATTGTTCAGATAGTTCTGTTCATTCAGAAAAAAACACAATGTTTCAAATGAATAGACATGACTCTTCCAAAGGATATACTTTTTTGGATGAACCATTGCCACCTTTTGGAAGGGACACTTAATGGCTATATAAACCTGCATTTATCCACAGGTTTAGGTATGAAATTTTTTTGAATATACAAACTCTTCTTGTCTTCAAAACATTTCATGTGATCAATCAAATTGTTGAGTGAGTTCGAAGAGATTCCAATTGTTTGAGGTACCACTACAGTTGGTTTGTTTGGCCATTTTATCCTAGGAGAAAAATTCCGCAACCTCGGGTACTTGAGGGGTTAAGGACATTGTGAATTCGAAGGACTTGGCCATTTTTGTTTCATCTTAATTTCTGAAAAAATAAAATACACTTCTTTGAAAGATTACTTTGATCTTGTGTTGAGGGTGTTGTTGTACTTCGTAATGTTCTTGTTTTAAACTTGAACTAGTGTTGAAGTTATTCTGTCAAATTACAAATTTTGTGTACCCAATAATATTTAAAAAATAATAGTTAAGACATAAAAAGCATCCATTATTGAAACATTATGTTAGGCAAACCATAAATGTCGATTTGCACCTCAATCTAAGTTTTTAACTAATTCAAAGGCACACAGTGAAGATTGTAAACAAACTCAATCTCGCATGCATGACAATCAAAGTTTACATATGGTTGCATTGCCTCAGGCTGAAGATTGGACACAAAAACAAACTATGTTGGGACTATTTTTCAGGGAAGTATTTATATCATTCTATTTTTATTTTTACTATATATATTTATAATATAGTAAAATGTCATAAGGACATGACATTATTTAAGTATGGGGGTATATAAATATTATATTATAAGTTATATATATATATATATATTATAAGTTATAACATGGGCTAACTTTATAAAATACATTAATTTATGTACTTTCATGGATTTCTTGGTTTGATTCTTTTCCATGGTCGTAATATTTTGAATCGAACATTTCTTTTTTTGAAAATAAATTAGTTAAATGTTTTATGATTTGAAAATGAAGAGATTTAATAAATAGATAAAATGAGAATGATTCATGAACTGTATATATATCTTTCCAAACTCATACTTGCCTTTTGACAATCGAAATCAGGATGTTCACTAGCTTCAAGTGTATGGTGTGGTCAGTATAAATTACCTAATTCTCATGATTATTTGAAAATCTAGAACTTGACTTGAATGTGGTTCGAGGAGAAATTCTAGGTAGATTTTTGAATTGAGAAATGAAAGTAGGCCTTCCTTGTTAAACAAATAGCTTTAATTGACCTACGTTAATAATTTTACCTCTAGCTAACCTCATTGAGCCTAAATAAATTATTCTTATTTTGTGGGTCACCGAGTTTTAAGCCATATCCATTTTTCTTTTTGTTCTGACTTATAATTTGTTCACATACTTTCTTTTGTGTATTGCGAGTTGATTAATTGCAGAGAACCAAGTATGATGTGTAAAGTTCTTAAAAAAAAAGATTATTATATATATCATTATGTTTCAGAAGAGAAAAAAATATATATAAATAAACAAATTGTAGTGCCCAGAGAAAACTGAGTCACTATTATCCATCTGTATCCAACCTATCTCTAAGCTAACATTACAACCTTATAAAGTCCTACACGATCTCAACTCAAATACTCCTACATTAGTGAAAAATCACATAATAGTCAAGCTTATGTTATTTTTGGTAACATGAGATACTTCTTTGTTGAGAGTGGGTCAATTTTTTCGACATATGCCTTTATTTATCTTATTGATATATTGTGTGATGTACGGGCATCTCTCTTCATTTGGTGAGACACACTTGAAATAACGAAATGTTGTTATTTAAATTATCAATGCGTGAATATGAATTCGGTTAAAGTTTATTTAAACTCATGAAATTATTCATCCAAAATTTCTCATGGTTATGCTTAGAAGTTTAACTACTATATACTATTAATTCTCTTTGCTTGAGTACAAGCAAATATTAAAGTATGGGGGAATTTTGATAAGAGAAAAATATCCAAATAAATTTAAAATAATTAATTAATTTTTATTACTAATATTCTCTATTTTTTCGTAGGAATACTATACTTATTAAAAATGACAACCAAAGAGACGATTGGTTAGAAGAGAGAAAATAAGATGATTATAATCACCAATTGCCAACTTGAAAATCAAAATCTTAAAAACAAGGGGGAAAAAGAGAACAAAGAAGCTAATAAGAGGAAGCTGCCATGTTGGGACCCACCAGTTGAAACAAAAGAACAAAAAAAGAAGAAAGAAGAAAGTGCATGGAATTTTCACAAGTTCACAAAAGAGAAAAGCTTATGAAAAATTTTCTTTGCAACAGTTCAAGTTGCATTTCAAAACTTACCAAAAAAGGAAGGTTATTAACACGGGGGAGGAAAAGAAAAAGAAATCAATATATTCATTTCTTTTAAAGTTCTTTATCTACTATTTCTTTAGCTCTGTATGTTGAAAATAACTCTAAGCTCCTGCTATTAATTAAATAGCAAAACTATTCTTAGTGAATACTCTTCTGTTTTCTTAGTTAATGGAGAAGAATATTTTCATTAGTAACATCAATTTTAATATGGAGTAATTTTTCTTATGTGTTGGGGAAATGATGGATCTTTGATATTTCAATATAATAGTCAGTTTTATTTCTAAATTTCACATGCTTGAGCTGAAGCTTTCTACTTAATTTTTATCTGCTTTACTATTAAATGTCATTTAATTTGTTAACATCTATCCATTCTGTACTGTATATTAATGAATTATTAATTCTATAATCGAGAGAGGTGGAAGAAGTAATATTATTATTTGGAGTATTGATAGATTGTTAATATTTTAGAGACATCTAATTATTTTATGTTATAATTAATTCTACACTTATTTATAATCGAGAGAGGTAAATGGTGTAATAATTATTATAAGAAGTGGAGTAACCAAAAGGGACTTACTTAAAAGAGCATGTTTTAGTTCAAGTATGTATTCCTGATTCATTAATATTACTATTTTGGCAATTAAAGTGTATAACCGAGAGGAGTGCTCTCAATTGCTCTACTTCAGTAATAATATATAAATATAATCGTGAGCGGTATTTATACTTTTGCAGGAAATATAAATTGAAAAAAAATAGATAATTTACTTTATGTAGAAATATCAAGTGAGGTCAGGACTCCAACCCTTCTTTAATTTTTTAAAAAAAGAGGGGAAAACAAAACATTTTCTATATTTCTCTGTTCATGTATTATTAATCAAATTAATTTACCATCTTACTCTATTTGATTTTTTCAAATAGTAATTGAAACAAGAAATATCTATAGAATAGATAAGCTAATCTCTATGGGTTCAACATCTTTTTATACTATTATTTGACAGAGTACAAGTTAAAAATTAGATATACACCAGTGACTTATCAGATAGTATGTGGGAGATGACTGTCAGTTGTATTAAGGAGACTGCTAGAGAGGTGTTGGGTATCTCGAGAGGTCGATCTGGTAAGTATCGAGGGAATTGGTAGTGGAATGAAGAGGTTAAGAGGAAGGTGGAGTCTAATAAGGTGGCCTATGCCAAGTTGGTTGAGAGCAAGGACGATGAGGAGAGGTAAACAAATAAGAAGTATAAAGTAGCTAGGCGAGAGGCTAAGCTAATGGTTATAGAGGCTAAGACTGCAGCTTTTGAGAGCTTGTATGCGGCTTTAGAGGAGAAAGGCGGGGTTAGAAAGTTATATAGGCTTGACAAGGCCAAGGAGCGGAGGGCTCATGATCTTGAGAAATTGAAATGCATTAAGAGAGAGGATGGTACAGTGTTGGTTGAGGATGCCCTCATTAGAAAGAGATGGTAGTCCTATCTGCATAAACTCTTGAACGATGAAAGGGACAAAAGTTTTGTGTTGGGGAATTTGGAGAAGTAGGAGTGTCACAATTATGGCTATTGTAGGTATATTGAGGTTGAGAGAGTCAAGGGGCCTATTCTCAGGATGCGTCGGGGTAGGTCAATGGTACCAGATGAGATTCTAGTGGATTTTTGAAAGAGCGACGATGAGGTAGGTTTAGAGTGGTTGACAAGGTTATTTAACATTATTTTAAGGAGGTAAAGATGTCTGAAGCATGGAGGTGGAGTAAGATAATTACTTTAGATAAGAACAAGGGAGACATCCAAAGTCGCAACAACTATGGAGGTATTAAGTTGTTGAGTCATACTATGAAGGTTTAGGAACGGGTGGTTAAGTTGAGATTAAGAAGGATTGTGAATAATTTTGAGAATCAGTTTAGTTTCATGCCAGGTCACTCGACTTCTGGGGCCATTCACCTTGTGTGGAGATTAGAGGAGCAATTTTGGGAGAGAAACAAGGACTTGCATATGGTGTTTATTGATTTTGAGAAGGCTTATGAAAGAGTACCTAGGAGATTCTGTAGGGGTACTTAGAGGCTAGATAGGTGTCCTTGGCATACATTAGGTCAATTTAGGACATGTATGATGGCGCGAAGACTCGTGTGAGGATGACCAGTGGATATTTGAAGCACTTTCAGGTTTTGATAGGGTTGCACCAAGGATTGACTCTTAGCCCTTTTTTGTTTGCCTTGGTGATGGATGTGTTGATGAAATGTATTCAAGGTGGGGTGATTTGGTGCATGTTATTTTCTAATGATGTGGTATTGATTGACGAGACTCGGGAGGAGTTAATGATAAGTTAGAGATTTGGAGACAGACTCTTGAGTCTAAAGGATTTCAGTTGAGCTGGACCAATACGGAGTACCTGGAGTGTAAGTTTGATGATGTGTGATAGGAGGCTGACATGGTTGTGAAGCTGAACTCTCAAGCTATTCAGAAGAGAGAGAGTTTCAAGTATCTGGGGTCTATGATTTAGGGCAATGGTGAGATTGACGAGGAAGTCACACATCGTATTGGGGTAGAGTGGTTGAAATGGAGGCTCACTTTGGGAGTTCTATGTGATAAAAAAGCGCCCCTGAAGCTAAAAGGTAAGTTCTACAGAGTGGCAGTTCGACCGACTATATTGTATGGAGCGGAGTATTGGGCAGTTGAGAAATCCCATATTCAGAAGTTAGAGATAGCGGAGATGAAGATGTTCTGATGGTTGTGTGGTCATACCAGGAAAGATAGGGTGAGAAATAAGATTATTTGGGAAAACCTGAGAGTGGCTTCAGTGGAGGACAAGATATAAAAAGTTAAGTTACGTTGGTTCTGGCACATGATAAGGAGGGGTTCTAATACTCCAATGCAGAGGAGTGAGACACTGGCTATGGATGATTTTAGGTGGGGTAAAGGTAGGCTGAAGAAATATTGGAGGAAGGTGATTAGGCATGATATGAAAAAGTTACAGCTTATAGAGGACATGGCCCTTGATAGGAAGGTGTGGAGAAGGTGGATTAGGGTAGAGGGTTAGGGGGTGGGAGTGTATGAGTAACAGTAGGTGAGTGTTCTTTATTTGTGTCTGAAGTTTCTTGTTCATGGTGTTGAGTGTTGTCTATGGTTTCAGATTTATAGTTTTAGTATTATCCTGTGGATCTTGTATTATCTTGTGGCTAGCGTTGTTATTTTATATTCATTTATATTTTGTATTTGTTATATTGTTATTGGTTCTAAGCCGGGGGTTTATTGGAAATAGTCTCTCTACTTCACCTGAGGTAGTGGTATGAACTGCATACACTCTACCCGCCCCAATCCCACTAGGTGGGAATAGATTGTGTATGTTGTTGTCGTAATAAGAAAGGATGCATCTTGCTCACTCAGCCATATATCTTCCTATTAATCAACCATTTGTCATATTAGCATAAGGATTTAGTTATTTAGTTATGGCATATTACTTTTACTTTTTAAAATATTTTTAATTTAAAAAAAACTGTCATAGCTTTCTCATAGGTAGAATATCAACGTGTTTATTTAATGAATTGAATCCATCTCAGTATATGGACTTTTCCCTCAATATTTGGCTTCTTTTTTAAAAAATTTAAAAATACAATTTTTTACTTTAACTTAAAAAAAAAGTTATTACAACCTATATAATTAGCATTTTAACAAACGGGTTAGTACACAACTGCTCTTTCATCTTATCCCTGATTAAAACTTTTCCTATTAAATCTCATAATCTTTAAAACCTGTTCTACTTCTATATAACTACTTATATACCATAAAACACTTCTTAGTATGCAATCGCTTTCACCATTCCCCAAACATTTGCGTCTTCTTAAAAAAGACGCCAGACTTGATAAGCAATATCACAATTCAAAAAATATGATGAAACTTAAAAGTATTTGTAGTTCGTCGATATAAAGTAATGGATCATTACAATCCTGATACTATTTATGCCATTTTATAAATTCTATAGAACAAAATGTACTGCAATAATTTTTTAATTATTTGTAGATTCTTTCATTTTTTCATCTCATAATGAATTGATTGGTGTTATGTTTTTAGATTGATTGGATTCAAACTTCTATCACAAATTCAGTTTTGAAACATTTCAAAGAATCAGATATTAAAGAAGGAGGATTATATCTTATGGCCAACGTTATTGTCTGTATAAATACTCCAAAATTAAATGCCACAAATCATGATTCAAAGCTTAATTTTACTTTATGAATTACTGTTACTGAAGGTCTGCTCTTCTTTTATCATGTAATCTCTTAAATTTTCAACCATTCAAGCAACTGATAAATCAGGTTGATGTTCAGGCGAATGACTTATTTGGTAAGAAAGTCAGTAATTAAACTTTTTTTGCCATATTTTGTAACTGTTTTCTTCTTGCCTCTATTACATTTCAAAAATAATATCAATTCTTACAAAAAGTACTCTGCTAACTTCGTCTTCTTTCTCCCTGTTTTACAATGTTGGAGCAATCCTTGAAGAAACTAGCCATGTCGAAACAAGTTATTATTATTTTAATTTGTTCATGTAAAGGCTTCAATTTGCTGTGACATTTTTGCTATCATGTTTTGGGATCTTTTATGTTTGACACAGAGGAAAGAAGAGAGTGATGGTCAAGATCATCTAATTTTTCATATTGATATTTTTACTTCAATGTCGTCTTGTGTCCTTATCTTTTAAGTTCTCTTTTACAGCTTTTCATACCCCTGGGAATGGAAATCACAGTTGTATTTTTCATTAGATATATATACTATTGAATGTTTTTAGTTACTTATAGTACCTTAAAGGCACCTACATAAATTTATGATCATAATTATTCAGATTAGTTGTTTCACAATTCATATCAAAGGGAAATCATTTTTTGAAAAGAAAGAAATGATACATGTTTAATAGAATGCTTCATCTTCCGAGATACACCTTAGCTTTTCACTTTACTATGATATGGTAATTTTGAATTTACCATCAAGTAAAGAGCATCATAGCTGAACTGTTTAATATATAGAATTACATAAATACTATTTGAAGGGGAACCTTGAAGTTACTGATAAATTTGTTGTCATGTGACAAGGAGGTCACGGGTTCAAGCCTTGTAAGCATCCTCCAACAGAAATGCAAAGTAATGTTCCATACAATTACACTCTTGTGGAGAGGTGGCCTTTCTCCATACACTGTACAAAGAAAAAATTTTAGTGCACCGGGCTGTCATTTTTAATTACATAGCTACTATAAGGAATCTGAGCACTACTGAAAAATTGTTTGTTATGCTGCTCTTTTGCACTCTTACACATAGACCAATTTTGCGTAGTTGTTGATTAATAGACTTGTATATGCTAACTTTATCATTCAATTTATAGCTTACTATATGGATGTTGATGAGACAGCTGAAAGAGAATTTTCAATAGGTGTTTTGAGTCCTGTTAAGGATGATTTTGGGTCAAAATATGGGGATGAAAAGGTTGTAACAACTCCTCCAAATAACCAAAACAAGGAATTCAGGTAATTTAATATTAAAATTTACTTTTATAACACCCCAATTTGCTGAACAGAATGCTACATGGTGCTCATGACCCCTAAGGACGATAAGCAAACCCTGACTGATATCTGTACTTGTATACTTCATAAAATACTGAATAATACGAAAACATGCATTGAAAGTCCATAAGGTTCAATACTGAACATAACATGGATGAGATAACATCTGTGGGGTAATACAATACCCAAAACAAAACTGTAAACACTGAAGTATGAAATATAATAGTTTGTATCTAGTCTGAAAGCCTCTATAGTCTGAATAAGTAGTTGATGAGACATGTCCCCAAATAACTCCAACTAATAACTAATCAATGAAATAGTAGAGAAATAATAATGTCCTTGAAGGATGAGGCCTCACTTCTATTCTGACTGCTGAGACTGGAATCTACTGCTGATCTGGAACTCATGTCTCTAAACCTATGGTGTAACATAAAAAGAAAGCACCATAGCGCAAATACGTCAGTACAATGGAATGTATTGAGTATAAATGTGAGGTAGGCTAATGCAAGGATTAACATGAATGAACAATGCTAGCTGACTTTCTAACATGAATGCAAGAATGCATACATAAATACGTAACTGTAACTGACACTGTGATATTATAATTACTGAAAAATCTGAACACTGATGACATGACATACTAATAACTGATATAACTAATAGCATAAATAGTTGTATCTGAATGTAACTGATAACATGGGTGACTGTATCTGACAATCCTGAATCTAATGGAACTATCTGAGTTTCTTACTGTATCTGAGTCAACTATATCTAACAGTCTTGAATCTGAAAAACTATTTGAGTTCTTTTACTGAGAATGGTACTAAAACCGTGGGAGGTAGTATTTAACTGACATGCCCCTGATATGCTATTATGGCTGAGTTGGGGTCCAATCTGTAACCCCAATTAGAAGGGTGTCAATATTGTGCCACTGGTAAGGGCAAGCTGTGGGCGACCCTTATCTAATAGTGTCCCCAAAAGAGAATGGTGGGGCCCTTATCTGATAGTTCTTACCCAACTCATCAATTCTCATCGAACAGTGTTGATGTCTTAACCTATGCTGGCTACATAGTTCTAGAATGCAAGGATGACTTCTAAGGATCACACCCTCATCTGATAGTGCTAATTCCTACTCCCATCTGAATGGACACTGAACATGATTTACTGAACTGAATATGAGCTGAGTTACTAAGTTCCATTGACTCATGGAATACTACTGATATCTGACAACTGACTGAGTCATGAGATCATAGAGATTTTTTCCTAAGTCATAAGACTATCTGAAGTCTAAGGATTAATAGCTTGACTGAGATTATCATGAAAATATGACATGGATCTAGGTACATAACTAATATTTTGGGTACAAGTACCCCCAGGACTCGATGGAAGGAAACTGACAAAGCATGACTAAATTGAATAAATAATAATAATCATAATACATTTACTGAAGCATTTCATCAAAAATGTGATAGGCATAAACTTGTATGTACATGGGGATTTAATGATCTCATGCTAATTAGACACTTTCCCTTTATCTAGGCATTCAACCAAACACATAGTAGGCATAGAATGTGTAAACCACATCATACAACAATTAATTGTTGTGATTCAATTCCAATTTAATCATTCAAGGGTTTAGTCCAAGGGTTTCATGAATCT
Source organism: Capsicum annuum (assembly GCF_002878395.1). Taxonomy (NCBI): domain Eukaryota; kingdom Viridiplantae; phylum Streptophyta; class Magnoliopsida; order Solanales; family Solanaceae; genus Capsicum; species Capsicum annuum. Next base: position 201,402,410 of record NC_061114.1, read on the forward strand.
ATACCGTTACAAATCAACTCATATGGAATTTAACACCCATTCATGGAATACAATTCAATTACTCATTATCAACATGAACAAAAGAAGCCAAATCATAAAATTCAGAAGAAAATCCATAACTTGAATTTAGAAAAGGGATTCTTGGGCTTCATGGACTAAAGGAGTCCATGAATGAACACTATACGTACCTTAGTTCATGATTTCGTGAAGATTGATGGTGAAATCATCTTGAGTTTGAATCTCCAATAGAAACCCTATCTTGTTCTTGAGAGAAACTTGAGAGAAAATAGTATATTTTGGGTGAATAATAGCTAAATCATGTGTTATTCAGTTTAAATAGGGGTAGGAAATTGACCCTTTTAACCCTCAACGCGTCATTTAATTTCAGTAAAATTTTCACAAACTGGGCCACTGGCGTGATGCGGCGTTATTGCGCCGTGTCACTGGAAATTGACAATTGGGAAATTAAGGGATGGCGCGACATGGAGCCATCGTGTTGCCCTTTCTTTCGTGACCTGTAACTTTGGCGCGACGCGGGGGAAATCGCACTGAGAACTGGAAAAAGGATAATTCTGAATTTGAGTGCTGGCGCGATGCACCAGAATCGTGGACACCTACTGGAAATTTCCCAAAGCATTTTCCTCTTGTGGCGTGGTGCGCCACTAACTAATATGGCATTGTTTTACGACGGGAACTAGAAATAGTCATAACTTCTTACCCGGTTATCGGATTTAAGTGAATCATATATCGATGGAACTCTTATTGAATTTTCCACAGGACAAAAAGTGAAAATCTTGAAAATTCCTAATGGAATAATTATCCTTCACTTTAGAAGCTAATACTAGGCATTCTTGGGATGAAATTTGCTAGAAATCTTTGGGGTATTACAACTTTAATAGTATGTAAAGGCAGAAGGCAGAATTTTCTATTAAGTCATCTAATTGTAGTAGTCTCTCAAGTGTATTCCTAAGTTTAAGAAGCATATGAAGTATTGTGTTGAACATCCTGATAAAGTAATTATTTCTTTCTATGTATTTCCCAGAGTGGAAAAGACGTCAGTCAATGACACAGAAATTGTTGAATCACATATTGCTAGCACCGTCTAAGCTACTTTGCCACTGTATTATTTCACTAAAACCTTCAATATTGTGTATTTTTACAACCTTCCCTCTATATTCTTATGGGTGTTCAATCAAATTTTTTTTTACAACGTTTTCAGGTACAAGAATCTGTGTATATATGCAATAATAACTTCAACACAAGTTTAATTCTACAACAAGAACACTTATGAAGTTCTTTAACACCTTCAACACAAGATTACGAATAATCTATCCAAGAAATATGTTAATTTTTAGAAATGAGATGAAACAAAATTTTAAAGGCCAAGTCCCCCAACTTCAAGGAGTGTCCTTAAGGAATAATTCCTCTCACTGTACCGAAGGCTATGGAATCTTCCTCCCAGGATAAAATGGACAAACAAACCAACTGTAGCGATACCTCAAATAATTGAAATCGCTTCGAACTCACTCAACGATTTGATTGATCACACAAAATATTTTTGAAGATAAGAAGAGTTTGTATGTTCAGAAATTATTTTTCATACCTAAACCTGTGGATAAAAATTGGTTTATATAGCCATCATGTGCCTTTTATGAAAGGTGGCAATGGTTAACATAAAAGGTGTAACCTTTCTGGAAAATCATGTTTGTTCGTCCAAAGAATGCGTCTTTTTCGAACTGACATACCATTTCATGAATCAACGTGTCATTTCATTAAAGGGTTGCATCCCTTCCAAAGCATCAATTAATTCGTTTTTGCACTGTATTTTGAAACAATGTTTCTGCCACAACAAGTATACATATAAATGGAGGATCAAAACACAGAAAAAATTATTACATTTTTCCTTTGGTATTTTCGGATTAAATTTTTGTCAAATAAATTTTGTCCAAAAAGATAGAACTCACGATCGATCATTTGCCAAATCCAAATCCAAATCCAAATCCGAGCTGAGCGAGCGACGACGGCGACGGCGTGAGTTACCACCTTGTTCTTGCCTCACTATCCATGTAGAGTAAGTGCTTCTTATTATAAATACTTCAAAGTTCCCTTCTCCCACCAATGTGGGAGAATAGTGAACTTTTCCTTAAAAGAGTGCACTTTCTATTTTAGTGTCTCTCTTTCTCTCTACTATTTTCCCTCCATTTTCTATTTACACTTTTCACACATATTGAACCCAAAAATCCCCCACATGAATGGTGAATGGATACTTTTTCATAAAATTTTATGGACAAGTATGTGTTAATCAAGCAAAGACTGATTGCATCTGGATAAGTGGGTTTTCCTTTGAACTTTTTGTAGTGAACATGCATCGGTTGTACTCGATCAATCGGTAGATTTTATATCTTTGAACCGTCGAGCTTTAATATACACCTAGATAACACATGTCACACAACCAGCTTTTTACCATTTATGGTTCTCACGATTTTGTTCTTTTCAGCCATGAACACATCCCAGTTTCACGAGAGCTTAGAGAATAGGCCTTTACTAACATTCTCTTTGAAGCGGCTTCCACTTTTCCCTCACATAGGTGATTTATAAATGTTCAATCCTATATATTAAACTATTTTGTCAAATCTGCCAAATTTAGATATCATTAAAAGACTTCACACTATAAGTTTTATCTTCGTTTACTAAACATTGTCTATATCATGAGAATGGGTTGGGTATTTGACAATGTTGAACCTATCAGAAATAATTTTTTTTGATCTCCTTGAACCTAGCTCTTGGGATCTCCAGTCTACTAGGTAGAGTTACCGCCATGCTGACTTGTCTTAGGCCGTATATCCATTCCCTTGGATGTTCTCTCAACTCCTTCTCAAGATAGGACTTTTGTAAGCAGGTCTGACATATTATCCTTTGACTTCACATAGTCAACAGTGATAATTCTACTAGAGAGAAGTTCTCTAACGGTATTATATCTCCATCTTATGTGACGAGATTTATCGTTGTACATCATGCTCCCTAACCTACCTATTACCGCTTAGCTATCACAGTGCATACATATTGGTGCCACTGGTTTGGGCTAATAAGGAATATCTTCAAAGAAATTTCAGAGCCATTCTGCTTCTTCACTGGCTTTATCCAATACGATAAATTCAGATTCCATTGTAGAGTGAGCAATACAAGTCTGTTTGGATGATTTCCAAGAGACCACTCCTCCACCGATAGTAAATACATATTTACTCATGGATTTACTTCGTTCAAACTGGTGATCCAATTTGCATCACTATACATTCAAGTACCATGGAATATTTATTATAATGCAAAAGCATAGTCTTGAGTGTATTTAAGATACCCCAAAACTCTTTTCATTGCCATCTATTGAGTTTTATTAGGATTACTCATGTACCGACTCAACTTACTTATAGCACATGCTATGTCTGGTCGTGTACAGTTCATTATCTATATTAAACATCCAATTGTGAGTCACTTCCACCTTCATTCTTTCGAAGTGCAAAGCTTACATCCAATGGAGTCTTGGCAATACCAAATTCCATATACTTGAATTTGTCAAGTACCTTTTTGATGTAATGAGAGCGTGATAATGCAAATTCTTGTGGAGTTCTATGCATGCTTATCCCTAAGATCACATCCGCAACTTCAAGGTCTTTTATATCAAACTTTCTCTCAAGCATTCATTTCGTTGCATTTATGTCTAAAATGTCTCTACTGATGATCAACATATCGTCCACATATAAACACGCAATGACTTGGTGATTTGGAGTGTCTTTAATATAAGCACATTTATCACATTCATTAATTTTGAATTTGTTTGCCAACATGGTTTGGTCAACTTTGCATGCCATTGCTTAGGTACTTATTTTAGTCCATAAAGTGGCTTAATAAGTTTACACACCTTATTTTCTTTTCCTGGAACTACAAAATCCTCAAGCTGTTCCATGTAAATTTTTTCCTCTAATTCTCTATTTAGGAATGCAGTTTTCACATCCATTTGATGGATTTGAAGACCATATACTTTCGCCAAAGAAATTAACATTCGAATCGATGTTATCCTTGTTATCAACGAGTATGTATCAAAGTAATCAAGCCCTTCTTTTTGTTTGAAACCTTTTAGTATAAGTCTTGCCTTGTATTTTTCAATAGTACCATCCACTTTCATTTTCCTTTTGAAGATCCATTTAGATCCTAAAGGTTTATTTCCTGGAGGAAGATCAACCAACTCCCACGTATGGTTGCTTAAGATTGAATCAATCTCACTATCGACTGCCTCTTTCCAAAAGGATGAGTCCGAAGATTCCATTGCTTTCTTAAATTTTTTAGGCTCATTTTCTAAGAGAAATATTAAAAAATCCGATCCAAACAATGTTGACGTTCTTTGACGTGTACTACATCTTGGATTCTCATTATTATGCACATTCTCATTTGGTTCATCTCAAAGTCGTTTAGACCCTCTACTAGACTGTTCATGTCTAGTTTTATATGAATAAATTTTTTCAAAAGAATTCAACGTTATCTGATTCAATTACCGTATGTACATTAATATCCGGATGTTCGGATTTATGAATCAAAAACGACATACTTTACTATTTTTAGCATATCCTATGAACATGTAATCCATCGTTTTAGGTCCTATCTTAATCCTTTTAGGCATAGGAACTTGGACCTTTGCTAGACAACCCCACACTTTAAAATATTTCAAGTTGGGTTTCCTTTCTTTCAATTTTTCATAAGGAATTGATTGTGTCTTACTATGGGAAACTCTATTGAGTATTCGGTTGGCTGTAAGGATAGCCTCCCTCCACAAGCTTTGTGGTAAACCTAAACTTATAAGTAATGCATTCATCATTTCCTTCAATGTTCAGTTTTTTCTTTCCGCAATTCCATTAGATTGAGGTGAATATAGGGTCGTAGTTTGATGGACAATTCCATTCTCTACACATATTTCGGCGAAGAAAGATGTATATTCTCCACCCCTATCACTTCTTATAGTTTTGATCTTTTTCTCTAACTAATATTCAACTTGTATTGCCTAAATGTATCTATTGCTTCATCCTTACTATTTAGCAAGTAGACATAACAATATCTAGTGCAATCATCAATAAAATTTATGAAATACTTTTTTCTACCACGTGATAGTGTTGACTTCATATCACAAATTTTAGTATGGATTAAGTCTAAGGGATTGGAATTCCTTTCAACGGACTTATACGGATGTTAGCATACTTTGATTCCACACAAGTTTGAAACTTTGATTTATTGCACTCAAAGTTTGGTAAAACTTCTAAGTTAATCACTTTTCGTAATATTTTGTAATTAACATGGCCTAATTGAGCATGCCATAAATTGGGAGACTCAAGCAAGTAAGAAGAATTTAACCTTTATTGATTTCAACATTCATTACATTTATTTTGAATAGGCCCTCATTGAGGTAGCCTTTTCCTACATACACTTCTCCTTTATTAAGTACAATTTTTTTGAAAACAAATACACATTTAAATCCGTTCTTATCTAGAAGTGAAATAGAAATCAAGTTCTATCGTAACTCCGGAACATTCAAGACATTGTTAAGTGTCAACACTTTGCGGGAAGTCATCTTCAAGCACACTTTTCCTATTCCTTCAACTTTTGCAGTAGCAAAGTTTTCCATGTAGATCTTTTCTTTTACTTGAGCTAGAACGAACGTCGAAAACAACTCATTGTTGGCACAAACATGGCGGTGGCACCAGAATCCATCCACTATTCATGAGGATTTTCCACCAAGTTGCATTCGAAAAACATAACACACAGATCATTCATTTCTTTCTTAGAATCAGCCATATTTGCTTAGTCTTTCTTCTTCCATTTCTTTGAGGCACGACAATCCGTAGACTTGTGGACAATCTTGCCGCAGTTGAAGCATTTTCCCTTGAATTTCTTCTTGGATTGATTGCTTTCATTTCCAGCTTTCTTTCACTTTTTAGTGTTGTTTTGGTTATCTGCTACAATGTTTGCTCCACTCATTGCAGAATTGTCTCTTGACCTTCTTTCCACAACCTTATTATCTTCTTCAATGCGTAGTCGTACAATCAGATCTTTGACTAACATCTCCTTACATTTGTGTTTCAAATAGTTGTTGAAGTCTTTCCACATAGGTGGTAGCTTCTCTATTACTGCTCCTACTTGAAACGCTTCATTCACAATCAGACCTACAATAAAGTTCAAGTGAATACTAAGAACATTTTTAAATTATTCAACAAAGGTATTTGTCAAACTTATACCTTCTGCTAGGAGATCATGGATGATCACTTGCAGTTCCTGCACATGGGAAACAACAGACTTGTTGTCTATTATTTTGTACTCCAGGAATCTTGCAACGAAGAACTTTTTAGTTCTGGCATCCTCTGTCTTGTACTTCTCTTCTAGCGCTGTCATGATCCGATTTCTCAAGTCGTGATAGCGCCTACTTTAACCTACTAGTAGGAAAGCCAAGCCATAGTCTGGAATGATAGGTAACGGACTAACAGGCAGAGACCAAATAAAAGATCACGTATAATCATAACAACCAAAATAATAAGTGAAAACTAAGAATGGAGCATATATATTATATCAAAAGGAGAGGAGGAAAAAGGACCAACTATACAAATGAATCCATCCCAAGACTTGATAAGGTCAGTACTAGAGCCACTACTAATAGGTACCTAGGGTACTAGACAAAAATCTAAAATGTACACAATATACACAAGTAGTCTCGCGTGCAAAAGACTAACTAGAGTAGATAGAGGAGGATCAGCCTCGGATAATAGCAAGCTCACCCTGATCGGAATCAGTACTGGAAGGTAGGAATCACGTCAACGTCAACTATTAGTACCCGTATCTGCATCAGGAAAAATATGCAAAAGTGTAGTATGAGTACCAAAGCAATGGGTACTCAGTAGTCATCATTGGCTGACTGAGCTCAATATAGAAAAGGTATAACTATAATGTGAAGACGTAATCAGAGTCATCGGTAAATAGGGATAGAAAGGTAAATAACTACCAAGCTACGCAACCGCTTTAAAGGAATAAACGTAACCTAACTGGGCCCCCATAAGCCTGCTAGGCACATTGAAGAACCCAACCGTAACCCTATAAGCTGGTGGGACACACAAGTAATGAAAATAAACATAAATAATCTATAGCTGTGCTGATCCAAATAGATTGTGATAGTCATCCAGATGTGCACCGAACTTGAACCAGTATTAATGGGTAGTAACGAGAGGCCAGACATCGGACTCGAACTGATAGTAATGGTTAATAACAAGAGGACACGTGCCGGATTTGAATCGGACATAGTGGGGTAATAATGATAGGCCACATATATAGAACTAAAAATTAGATGCCGGACTCAAACCAGAACTCAGAGGAACCACAACCATAATCAAATGCCGAACTCAAATCAAAACTCATAATAACAATAGTAATCAAATGTCAGACTCGAATCGGAACTCATAGTAACAATAATAATCAAATGTCGGACTTGAACAGGAACTCATACTAATAATAGTAATCAAATACCAGACTCAAACTGAAACTCATAGTAACAATAATAATCATATGCTGGACTCGAACTGGAACTCAGTACCAATAATAATAAAATGTCAACATCTAAATAATCATCCGCCAATCTTAATTAAAAAGAGATAAATTCAAGATTTTGAGATTTAGTTTCACGTCCTAAAGTAGTAGATGCTATATTATATTAAAAGATAATATT
>NC_061114.1:201413162-201427820 GCF_002878395.1 Capsicum annuum
TCATAGGAAAATAATTATAATATTTTGAATATATCATAATTAAGAGAAAATTATTTCTAACAAACCTTTATTATTTAATAATAATTACTGTCTCCACTTAAAATGTTAATAAATCATAAAAATCTATTATAAAGCAATATAACTATATCATCACTTAAAGAATTTTACCAATATCGAAAATATTCTAGAAGAATACTAAATTATATTTTTATAAAATGAGAAATTAAATTAAATAATCTACGATACATTTAGATAGTACTAAAACTATATGAACATACAGGAAAATGACCTTAAGGATCATTACAACATCCACTACTAAAAGCACTTTCGTCCGTGAAAGTAAAAGATAAGGTCATACCAAAAGTCTCAAACAAGTAGGGATATTGTGCATATCACGCCTGGGAGGAAGACCGGGTAAGTCAGAATCACATTGAGAAACTCGCAAACTGAAGGGACAGAGTCAAGCAATAGACTCTCAGCACTTACATCCAAAACATAAGCAAGAAATGGCTCACAGCCCCTCTATATCAATCTCCTAGATGAAATATAAAAATGATCCCTATCGATACACGGCTGATAAAACCCTGCCACACAATTGGGGTACTCCAGGCAAGGTTAAAGTAACAGACCTAACAAAACACTCGAAGATCACATGATAAAGAGATACTAATCCCTGCATAGAGTCACATTGAAATCTACCATATCAAGTACAATGAGATCAACCTGAGTACTAAACTCAATGAACACGATCTATAAATCGATCCACTACTAAAGAATCATTCACTGGGATAGTTATATGCAATATCACAAATAAAGACTCCGAACAGGAACCCAACCGCGATGCAAAATAAGCAAAAATATATGAAAAGGTGAAATCGAGATCAAACAAAGTAGAAATTGGTTGATGGGATACGAAGATCGTATTTGTGATCACGGCTCTGAAGCCTCAGCCTCTGGTCTACCTGGTACAACATTCAAATGCCCTTGTCCACTACTGGACTAGGTACCAATAACACCTCGAGTTTGGTACCCCAGATGCTACACGATGCTCATAGTCCCAAAGGACCACAAGCTAACCCTTTTCTGGTACCTGCTACAATAACTGAATAATATAATGTAATAATGCAGAAAACTAGCAAACAACTTTCCATAAGGTTCAAACTGAATTAAAATTGAAAAACTGAATACTAATACGACTGTCTGAACATCTATTCTAAAAGCCTCTAAACTGTCTGAACTTAGAGTTAATGGGACAAACCCCCCAACTAACTCCGTCTACTGAAATATTAAATCTAATGTAATACTAAAATAAGGAATATCCTCCAATAATGATGACTCACTGCTAAGTCTACTGCTGCTAGATGAGTCTGAACTACTAAAGATACTCTAGAGCTCGTGCTTCTGAACCTATGGTATAAGACACCATAGCGTAAGAGAAAAATATATGTCAGTACTTTGAATGTACTGGTACGCCAGATGAGGTAAGGCTAAATGCAAGGGTTTGTATGCATGAACAATACTGAATGAATATACGAGTATGCTGAATGAGGATACATGCATTAATACATAAACTATAACTAAAATTGTAGTAACACTGAATACTGAATACTAAATTCTAATAATTGTATTTCTGATTACTGAATCTACTGATACTGATATCTGATTGACTGAGGTTGAGATCAGCCTATCTAGCGGGTGATCTCTGAATATACTGATAATGAAGATGATTAACTAAATCTGAGATCAGTCCTATCTAGCGGGTGATCTCTGAATCTAATGGTACTTGATACTAATTAACTATATTTGAGATCAATCCTATCTAACGAGTGATATTTTAATCTATTGGTACTGATAATGATGCTGCTTGACTAAATCTGAGATCAGTCCTATCTAGCGGGTGATCTCTAAATCCATTGATAATACTATTGAGTGACTGTATCTAATAGTCCTAAATTTGTGCTACTAAATTGAGTTCTTTTAGAGACTGATTCTGAAGCTTAGACTATGGGAGGTAATCATCTAACCGACATGCCCCTTCTAGCTAAGTTTGGGGTCTAACCTGTAACCCCAGTTGGAAGAGTGTCAATACTGTGCCACGGGTAAAGACACTACTACTGTGGAGTCAGTCCTATCTAACGGGTGACCCTTGGGATCAGTTCTATATTAATGGGTGATCCCTGAGTATGTCAGTCCTATCTAACGGGTGACATATTATAACCTATGCTGGCTCTGTAGTTCTGGAACTTAGGGATTGCTTCTAGGGATCTCAGTCCTCTCTAATGGGTGAGCCCCTATCCCTAGGTTTTCTCAGTGCTAAATCCTACTCCTTACTAAAAGACACTGACTGATTCATTTTCTTAGACTGTACTAGACTGAGTTGAATCTGTTATTGATCATGTTACTTAACTGTTCTAGCTGAGTTCACTTGGTTTCAAAGACTGACGGTATACTACTGGATTTTGTTATCTGACTGAATGCTATTAGGTTCTAAATTAAATACTTGAATACTACTAAGATCTGAGTTGAGTATTGAACAGAAGCTGGAATGCTAATGATATTGAGATTTTCTACATTATGTAACTTTCTGAGAGTAATGAGTTCTGTTGATCATGGCACGGCTGAGATTATCTTGAAAACTGACACTGGCTCTAGACAATCAGCTAATTTTTCAAGTACAAGAACTGACCACTCTTGAACAACATAACAATAGACTATCATTCACCGTACACTCAATAAAGTATCTCTTTAAGCACTTGGAAATATTAACATGTGGTTGCATAGGGAATGTTTACTTATATCTCATAATTCATCCAGCAAGATCTTGCATCAAACACTTAACATGCATTAAAGTGTACATAATTGGTGATTTCATGCTAACATGTCACAATGCATTTACTAAGGCTTTTCAACAAACACTTGGCATGCATAAACTTATACATAATTGGGAAATTCTTGTCAACATGCTATAATGACCCTACTTCCTTCACACAAATATTTTATCAAATATATGGGGAGCATGCTTTGGTTATACAACAAATACTACACCTAAGTATCGTGATTTCATCAACCAACATGCAACTTGAAAGGGGTTTATCATGAACATCACACAATTCATCACATGCTAGAATTAATTCTTAAAACTTGTTGCCTAAATCATGAATTAAAACTCAACAATACATAATCATGAACTTCAATACACATAAATCATGAAATCTCATAAATACACAAACTTTATAATTTTGAAAAGGATTCTTGGACTTCTTGGGTGGAAAGAACCCAATAATCAACATCTAACATACCTGAAAATCTAGATTCTTGAAGTTATTAAAGACTCTTGGAGGGATTCTTGAGATTGCTTTTGAAACCTGGAGGCTAGGGATTTCTATCGTTGAGAGAGAATGCTTTTGTTCTTGAGGAACAGTGAAAATAAATAAACAATTTTGGCTATTAAGGGTTTAAATCTCGTATATAGGCTGATTAGGGGTTGTAGGAAATTACCAATTGGTCCTTGGAATTAAATAACGGAATCTGGAAATCCTAATTTTTCATGTTGGCGTGACACGGTGAAATTGTGCCATCTCACTGGAAACTGGTTGGTGGCGCGACGCGGTGGAAATTGTGTTGCCACCTTGGTTGCAAATTAGAAAGGCACCGCGATGCGGTGGAATCATGTTGGTGAACTGGAATTTGACAACTCTGAAATTGAGCCTTGGCGCGATGCGCCATAATCGTGGAGGCTCAATGGATTTTGACGATTGCCATTTTGGCTGACTTCGCGACGCGATAAAGTACCAGGTGGTGCACTATCTTACTTAAATGGCTCTAACTCTTTGTCTGAGTGTCGAATTTAGACGAATTTGGTATCGATGGAAAGCTTATTCAATTTTCCATATGATAAATAGTTATAATCTTGAAAATATCATAGGGAATAAAAGGAATTCATCTATGAAGCAAGATCTTTGATGTTCTAGGGATGAATCAAAGCTAGATAGAAATACGGGGTATTATAGTACCTACCCGACCACCTACCCTACCTCCCTGCAGACCACCTCTAGAACCCTGGGAATCACCTCCACGACACTGTACACCACCCCTACCTAACGGCAGCACTGATCTGATCTATTGGGCAGCTAGTACTGAAGGATCAATCATCTTGCGTTGATGGCACTCACGAGCAAAGAGACCAACAACCCTACAGTCATAACATGCCCCAAGCACCCTACTCTGTCTACAAGGTCTAGTGGATCCGAAATGACCATCCCAACTTGATAATCCAGACTGAAAATCCCTCTGTGGTAGGCTACTTCTCTGACCACTAGAACCACTATTGCCGGGCTGACCCCTATCGGATAGCCGAAGCGATGCCTCAACTGGCTGACTAGGCTGACCCTGATGATAAAAAGGCTTCTACGGAGGGTACCTACCATGAAATCCTTTATAACTCCCTGAGTCTAGTACCCCAGATGCTACATGGTGCTCATAATCCTGAAGGACCACAAGCTAACCCTTGACTGATATCTGTAACTAAGCATTGAATAATACACTGTAAAAATGCAGAAAACTGACGTAAAACTTGCCATAAGGTTCAAACATCTGAAATACAACTAAAAACTGAATACTAATACAACTGTCTGAACATATAGATTGAAAAACTCTAGGCTGAAAGCCTCTAACTATCTGAATAAGGAGTTGGAGGGGACAATCCCCCAACTAACTCCATCTATTAAAAGTACTAAATCTAATGTAATAAAATAAAATAAGAACCATCCCAAAATGATGAGGACTCACTGCTATCTACTCCTATTGGCTGAATCTGGACTAGTACGGGTGCTCTGGAGCTCGTGCTTCTGAACCTATGGTATAAAATACCATAGCACAGAAAAGCAGTGTCAGTACATGAGAATATACTGGTATGCTAGATGAGGTAAGGCTAAATACAAAGGCTCATATGCATGAACTATAGCTGACTGAATAACATGAGTATACTGAATGAGGAATTATATGAAAGAATGTATAAACTATAACTGAAATCATAGTAACATTGAATAATGAGTTTAAATAACTGGATTACTCATAACTGGGTTTACTTATGCTGAATTCTAAATATTAATTTACGGATATTTGAGTTTACTAATACTGGGATACTGAATAACTAAGTCTACTGGTATTGATCTTAGAGTTTTTCTAATACTGATTGACTATATCTAAGATCAATCTTATCTAGTGGGTGATCTCTAAATCTACTGATACTAATTTTTATTGATTGTACCTGAGATCAGTCCTATCTAGCAGTTGATCTCTGAATCTCTGGATGACGAAAATGACTGACTGTATTTGACATCAGTCCTATCTAGCGGTTGATCTCTAAATTCTATGGAACTATCTAAGTTCCTTACTAAGCTGAGTAACTGTATCTAACAGTCTTAATTTCTGTAATACTGAACTGAGTTCTATTACTGAGACTGAATCTGAAACTGAGACTGTGGGAAGTAGTCATCTAACTGACAAGACCCAAATCTGAACTGGTGGGGTCAAACCTGTAACCCCAGCTAGAGGGGGTCAGTACCGTGCCATGGGTAAAGACAACTATTATCGAGTCAGTCCTAAACTAGCAGGTGACCCCTGAGATTAGTTATGTACTAGTGGATGATCCCTGAGTATGTCAGTCCTATCTAACGGGTGACATCTCATGCCTACACTGGCTACGTAGTTTTGGAACTTAGGGATTACTTCTAGGGATCTCAGTCCTATCTAGCAGGTGAACCCCCATTCCTAAGCTCGCTCGGTGCTGAATCCTACTCCCAATTGAAAGACGCTGAACTGATTTCCTAGTTCATACTAGGCTTAACTGAACTGTTACTGATCGTACTGATTAACTAAACTGAACTGATCTCACTGAGTTCTATTGACTAATAGAATACTACTGAATTCTATTATATGACTGAATTTTACTGAGTTTCTGGACTGAATACTTGAATACTACTAAGCTTTGAACTGAATACTGAACTGGAATAGACTGATATTGAGATTACTGAGTCTCTCTAAGTTCTGCAACAGACTGAGTTCTACTAATCATGGCACGACTATGATTATCTTGAAAACTGACACTGGCTTTAGACAATCAGCTAAATTGTCAGGTATTAAATACCCCCAGGACTCAATAACATAAATAAATAAGGCATGACAATTCTTGAATAGCATAACAATAGTCTACCATTCATAATAAAAATCAAGGAGGCATCTCTCCAAGCACTTGGAAGTCTTAAACATGTAAACGTATAGGGATGCATACCAATGTCTCATAATTCATTCATTAAGGAATGCACGTAAATGGGAGTGCATGCAACATATCATAATTCAATCACTAAGGTCTTTCAACAAACACTTGGCATTAACTTATACATAATTAGGGATTTCATACTAACATGCTATAATGACTCTATTTCCTTCACATAAGAATTTTATCAAACATATGGGGAGCATACCTTGGTTATACAACAATCAATACATCCAATTAACATGGCTACATCAATAAACTTGCAACTTAAAGGGGGTTTTCAGGAACATCACATGCTAGGACTAAATCATGAAACTTGTAATATAGATCATAAATCACAACTCAACAATAACATAAACATGAACTTCAACTCATATAAATCATGAAAAATTATGAATATTCAATCTTTATAATTTGAAAAGGGTTCTTGAACTTCTTGGGTGGAAGGTACCTAAGAATCAACATCTAACATACCTTAATTCTTGATTTTAGGAAGATTGGTGGAGAGACTCTTGAATTTGGATCTTCAATTAGAAAACCCTAACTTGTTCTTGAGAGAAATTAAGAGAAGAGAGTATATTTTGGGGAAAAATATGGATGAATCTCGTGTTATAGGTTTATATAGAGGTGGTAAATTGACCCAAATAACCCTCTGGATGCGGATTTTAAAGATCTGAAAACTGGGCACCGACACGGTTGTCGACGCAGTGCATTGATGGCATCGATGTGATACTTGAAGCATCACGCCATGATCGCACCAAGCCTCAGTAATTTTGACTGGCAAATCCTGCACAATATTAACCAACGCGATAGGTGACGCGGCGCGCCTAGATCGCATTGGTCCACTATTTTAGGACACTAAACGTGGTCTAAATGTGGTCTGAAAAATTTGAAAATCATTCGGGAACACCTTCTAATATAGTTGATCATGAATCAACTTAAAGATCGACATTTAAGGGTCATATGGGTCGAGAAATAAGATTGCCAACTTATGAAGGCTAAAAAGATTCTATGTGTAAACACTTAGCTGAAGTTTCTAAGTCTGGGACCTCATTTTAAGCTTTAATGGGATGAGTAAAACTTGAAATTTTGTAGGGTCTTACATCCTTGGCCTGAGAACTGTGAACCATTGTCCATTGTAACTTCCCTGGTAGTGTGGTCTCTTATCACTGCCCCCTTAATCCTCACGATCCATCTCTTCTATGGAATAAACATGCTCGTCTATCTCCGAAAAAGACTTTCCTGAAGTCACTAAACTCTGTGTAGCCCTACAGAGTGACAATCTCAATCCCCTGACAAAGCATCGAATCCGCTCGAACTCTGTATCCAGAATCATAGTGGCGTATCTAGATAACTCATGGAATCTTTCTTCATACTCAGCCACAGTCATAGAACCCTATCTCAATATGGTAAACTCATCCCGGAGATGCTCACCCATGCTGTGAGGCATATATTTCCCCAAGAAAGCCTTGGAGAATCGAGTCTAAGTCACTGTTGGAGATCCAGCTGGCCTGGAATCAAGATAACCTCTCCACCACTTCCTCACTGCTGTATCTGACAGATAAGAAACAAAGTCTACTCCTCGCACCTCAACCAGCCCTAAATTCCGCAATCGCTCCTCGCAACTGGATAGGAACTCATGAGCATCCTCTCCCGAGGTCCCGACAAACCTGGGTGGAGTCTATCTAAAAAATTAGTTCAATATTTTCTGCTCCTCTGAAGACATAACTGGCTGTGCTATTGCCGGCTGTGGGACTACTGGTGCTAGCGGAACATGTACCCTAGGCACTGCTGCTGCAGGCTGTGCCCCTAAATCAACACCATCCTATGCTGCTGGATGAGCTCCCACGGTCGGTGGACCGCCAACAAACCCCAATAACTAAACAAATATATCCCGAAGAATCGACGAAGATATAAAGCCAGGTGGAGCCTGGGCTGCCCCCTAGCCCACCTGCTGATGTGGACGAATACCTGGAGCTCTCCCAATCCTCGGAGCTATAACCGGATTAGGTGACAGATCTCTGGCATGATCTCAAAAAGGGACTGCTACTCTACCCTACCCCTGATATCTAGGTCGACCTAGACCCCAAGCTAAAGCTCTAGAAGTGGACCCACGGTCCTGCCCCCTTCTCTCGAACCTTGTGTCCTAGTCATCTGCGTAAAGAGTGAACCAATGAAAAAAGGTTACAACCAACCCAGACTCAACTCATAAAATTGATCAAGAAAATGAGATTTTTCCCTAAAAATGCTCTGTAGCCTCCCAAGGATAGGCTACAGACCTCTCCGTACCGATCTGCGGGACTCTACTAAATATTGGCTCTAGAACTAACAATACCACTGAGACCTAAAAGCTCTGATACCAAGCTGTCACGACTCGATTTCTCAAGTCGTGATGGTGCCTACTTTAACCCATTAGTAGGCAAGCCAAGCCATAGTCCAGAACGATAGGTAACGGGCTAACAGGCAGAGACCAATTAAAAGATAACGTATATTCATTACAACCACATTAATAAGTGAAAACTAAGAAGGGAGCATATATATTATATAAAAATGAGAGGAGGAAAAAGGACCAACTATACAAATAGACCCCTCCTAAGACATGATAAGGTCAGTACTAGAGCCACTACTAACAGGTACCTAGGGTACTAGACAAAAATCTAAAATGTACACAATATACACAAGCAGTCTCTAGTACAAAAGACTAACTAGAGTATATAGAGGAGGATCAGCCTCGGATGACAGCAAGCTCACCGTACTCTGAATCATACTGGAAAGTAGGAATCACGTCAACGTCGACTACTAGTACCCAGATATTCATTAGGAAAAAGTTGTAGAAGTGTAATATGAGTACCAAAGCAACGGGTACTCAGTAGGCATCATCGACCAACTGAGCTCAATATAGAAAAGGTAAAACTACAATGCGAAGGCGTAATCTGAATCATCGGTAAATAGGGATGAAAAGGTAAACAACTACCAAGCTACGCAATAGCTGTAAGGGAATAAACATAAGTGATACAGAAAAACAAATAATGTAGTAATAACAGACAAATCAAACATAACCTAACTGGGCTCCCATAAGACCGCTAGGCACACTGGAGAAGATAATTAACCCAACCGTACCCCCATAAGCTGGTGGGACATACAAGTAATGAAAATAAACATACATAATCTATAACTACACTGATCCCAATAGATCATGATAGTCATCCATATGTGCACCAGACTTGAACCGGTAACAATAGGTAGTAACGAGAGGCCAGACACCTGAATCGAATCGGTAGTAATGGATACTAACAAGAGGGTATGTGCCGGATTAGAACCGGACATAGTGGGTAATAAAGATAGGACACATATATAGAACTCAAAATCAGATGCCGAACTCGAACCGGAACTCAAAGGAACCACAACCATAATCAGATGCTGGACTCAAATCAAAACTCATAATAACAATAGTAATCAGATGCCGGACTCGAACCGAAACTCATAGTAACAATAATAATCAAATGTTGGACTCGAACTAGAACTCATAATAACAACAGTAATCAAATGTCAGACTCGAACCAAAACTCATAGTAACAATAATAATCAAATGCCGGACTCGAACCGGAACTCAGTAACAATAATAATCAAATGTCAACGTCTAAATAATCATCCGTCAATCTTAATTAAAAAGAGATAAATTCAAGATTTTGCAATTTAGTTTCACATCCTTAAGTAATAGATGTTATATTATATTAAAAGATAATATTTCAAAATTTACTAGAACGGGGTCTTAATCGGGATAAATAAGACAATTTATATAAATCAAATAAATACGCATCTACAAGCACCTATCCAAAGCTAGCATAATAGTTTACAATTTCAGTAAATAAACTCAATCTAAAGGTAGGATAAGCCTAACCTACCTGAACGCCAAAACTATAATATCTTTTTACGAAGCCTCTAAATAGTATATTGCTAGAACCCAAATTTTAATAACATCAAAGAAATTATTTTCTACAGCATTCCTTAACTTATATGCAACTTTGTAGAGCTAACCAAAAACTCTAACCAGTTTCTTATAGAAAAACCGAGAAGGTGCAATTTTGGAAGAACAACAATAGGAATGTGTGTATATATATCCTTACAGTGATGAAAGTTCACTTAACACGGCAAAATGATGCAAAAGTGGCAGTAGCTAATTGGAAAATGTCCCTTTTTCTTTCTTTCAAGGTTAACTAAGACTATATATATATATATATATATATATATATATATATATATATATATAAAAGTTACACTTAGTAGCCACAGTTGAAAGTTACAACATAGTCATTCTCTTCACTTCCACGTGGAAGTGAAGGTACCACATAGTAATTTTAATTAATCTGTTATATATATTTAGATATTGTATAAACTTATAGTAAAATAATTTCAATATTTTGAATATATCATAATTAATAGAAAATTATTTCTAACAAAACCTCTATTATTTAATAATAATATTTTAATATTTCTAAAATTACTATTTCTGCTTAAAATATTAATAAATCATAAAAATCTATTATAAAGTAATATAAATATATCATCACTTAAAGAATTTTATCAATATCAAAAATATTCTAGAAGAACACTAAATTATATTTCTACCAAATGCCAAATTAAATTAAATAATCTACGGTTTTAGATAGTACTAAAATTAGATGAACATATAGGAAAATGACCGTAAGGGTCACTACAAGCGCTCCCCATAACTCTTTTGCAGTTTTTATTCCGCTATACACATTGTAAATGTCATCTTGGAGACCACTCAAGATATAATTCCTGCAAAGGAAATCTGAGTGTTTCCAAGCCTCCACAATCACAAAGCGTTCTTTTTCAGAGGTTCCCTCGGGCACCTCCAGAGCTTCCTCAACCGTGAATCGTTGAAGACAGAGAGTTGTGAGGTCGAAGAACATTTTCTACTGCCATCTCTTGAAGTCAATACCCGCGATCTTGTCGGGTTTCTCTGTCGGTGCCATAGCTTCGGAGCATTAGTACGGCTCGTCGTGGCAGTACTAGTTGCCGCCATAGTCGTTCCATCATCATGCATTTGACTATCAATTGTCATTTTCCAGTCACCACAAGACAACACCTTTAGTATATCGAAATACTTATTAAAAAATTGCAGTAACTTTAAACACTTCTTGTTTCTAGTTTAACGATGAAGTTTTTATGACTTCCAATCGTCAACTGAGTGATCTTTAACTTATTATGAAGATTTTATTTCTTCAAATCACTAGTTAAGTTCAAACGGAGTATAAAGCTTAAAGTTTTAATCTCCAAAAAATAAGCAATACAGATTCTGAAAAAGGTTATTCCTTAAGATTGTTATTTACAACGTTTTCGGATACAAGAATCTGTATATATATGAAACAATAATTTCAACACAAGTTCAAGTCTAAGACAAGAACACTTATGAAATTCTTTAACACCTTCAACACAAGATTATGCATAATCTATCCAAGAAGTATGTTAATTTTCAAAAATGAGATAAAATAGAATTTTTAAGGCGAAATCCCCCGACTTCATGGAGTGTTCTTAAGGCATAATTTTCCTCACTGTACCCGAGGTTATGTAATCTTCCTCCCTGGATAAAATATCCAAACAAACCAACTGTAGCGGTACCTCAAACAATTGGAATCTCTTTGAACTCACTCAACGATTTGATTGATCACATGGAATATTTTTGAAGACAAGAAGAGTTTGTATGTTCAAAAAAAAATTTGTACCAAAACCTGTGGATAAAAGAAGGTTTATATAGCTATCAGCTACCTCTTCTAAAAAGTGGCAATGGTTCACTTAAAAGGTGTAACCTTTCTGGAAAATCATGTCTGTTCATCCAAAGAATGCATATTTTCCGAACAGGCATACCATTTCATGAATCAGTATGTCATTTCATTGAAGGGTTGCATCCCTTCCAAAGCATCAATTCGCTTCTGCAATGCATTTTAAAACAGTGTTTTCATCACTGCATGCATGCATATAAATAGAGGATCAAAACACAGAAAAAATTATTGTGTTTTCCCTTTGGTATTTTTGGATTAAATTTCTATCAAATAAATTTTGTCCAAAAGATAGATCTCATCAATCGATCATTTGTCAAATCCAAATCCAAATCCGAAGCCGAGCCGAGTGAGCAACAATGACGACGGCTGATAACGCTCAACTTACACCTCAAATAAGTGCAAGGCGGTCGTCGTCAATATATTTACCAAACTTCGGAGTTGGGGTCAAATCCATAAGAAACAATGTGAGTGGCGATGAAACTAGTTCAAAACTATAGCTACAAGTTAAATTCAAATAAATAATAAGAAAAGACAAAATAGGGGTTTTTATCAATTAAACAAATTTTAACGTTTTAACTTATTTTAGAACTCAAAACTTAAATTTCAATATTTTGAATCAATGATATAGAGAAACTAGGGTTGTGATCACTATGACTATTAATCTCCATTGAATAATAACTGTTCATGATTCTCGTGATAGGTGGGAATAGCAGATTATCCCTGCCGATGATACTATCTGACTTATCTCTCGACCTCACCAGACAATTTATTATCTAATTTTCTCAAACTTAGATAACATATCTATTTCCAACCGGATGTTATCTCAGGTAGATTGATCCAGTTACGACATCAATCATTAAACAGAAGGTTGGTAGCTTTCGAGTCCTTGTTGATAATTCACGACCTCTAGTCTATTTCTCCGTTAGAAGCAAATAAAACCTAATGCATAACCTAATGTTTGCAACCAATATATTCAAGTTAAAACAACAGAATTTCAAGACGTTTGTACAATCACTCAAACCCTAATCCAACTATTAAATCAATGAAATAATAATCATAGATCCCACAACCCTAGTTGTGGGTTTTAGTTGCTCATAAGATAGAAAGAAATAACAAAGATTAAATTCATAACTTAAAGCAAGTGAACTTACAAAAGATGAAATTCAAAGTTGTTTCTCCTTCAAGTACAATAAGAATTTCCCACAACTAAATCAAAGGATGGAAAATTGAATTCTAAGTTAAGAGAGTCAAAAACAAGTGAACTCCCCTTTACTAAGTTACAAGATATCAGAAGCTACTTCCGAAGTTGTGAATGAAACCCTAAAAGATGCTATTTATACTAAAGCCTAATTAAGGTAATAAAATAACAAAATCACAAATGGGCTCGGATTTAGGTGACGGCATATTGGTGTTGATCATTAGGCTTCTGACAGTGTCTCAGATATGTCGTCAGAGGTCGTGCCTTCTTAACCTGTTCTTCCTCACTCTGACGTTTTCCTTCGACATCTTACCAGAGGAGTGACGGCGTGTAGAAAATGTCGTCATACCTTCAGCTTATTTCACCATATTCTAACCCACTTGACGGCATCTTCTAATGGCTTACCACACTTATGATGACATATTGAGAATGTCGCCACCTTCATCCAGCAACTCTTCTTCACTGTTCTTTCTTACGCCTTTTTCTGGTAGCTTACCACATCTCTGACGGCTTGCAAGAAATGCCTCAGACTCATATCATCTCACTTGTACCAGATTTTACTTATTTTGTTCATCTTTCCTATGTTTTCCTCTCATCCTTGCTACAACTACAATATCATAAGAAAATGATCAAAAACAATCAAAAGTTGCTTAAGACTTCACAATTATTTAGAGTTAAAAGCCTCAAATGTGTTAGAATTTGCTCACACATCAACACCCTCAACTTAAAACAATTGCTTATCCTCAAGCAACTACATAACACCATACTACAATGCTTAACCAAGAGACACATAAGATACCTATCACAGTTGATTATCAAGTTTAGCTCAAAACTCACGCCACTCTCCACGTTTAATCTAATTGTGCATATCCATGAAGGTTAACAATGTGACCCAAAGGAATCAAGATATGGCATCAATTCAGCAACAACAACCATGCATGTACCAATATTACACTATCCAAAGAAGTTAACAACTAGCAATGCAACCGATGTGCCCTTACAATAATGAAGTACCTCCTTGCTCACATATGAACTCAAGTATGTCAATGTAGGGACGGTCAAGAGACACTCACTCTCAGAAATAAATTCCAATCAATGCATGTCAAATACCTTATGCTTGCCCTTATTTTCATTACCAAGGTGTCCAGACAGGTAAGTTAGGATCACTATAGGTCTTTTCTTCGGCTTGTAATGTAAGCTAAAGGATAGTATGATATTCAATGGCATTTAGATGACTAAGCTCCTTGGCACTACCTTAACTTTTGGGGTTCACTTATTAACCTTTTTCTTCTTTTTCTCCTTTTCTTGATCACACATTATTCAGGATGGATGTGGCTTTTCTTTTTCATTCTTTTTATTTTCTTATTCTTCTTCCA